>NC_053447.1:65322071-65538435 GCF_007990345.1 Gossypium hirsutum | reverse complement strand
TAGGGCCGGTGGAACTTGAATGTGGAGGAAAATTGGATCGAGATCGGGTTAGAAGCGGCGGCGCCGACGACCTATTACATGGCATTTGGGTGGGCAAATCCGAATAGGACGAAGGAACTGATGTCCGAAGCTGATGTTACGGTGGCAAGTTTTACTGAGGAAGGTAGGCCTTTTGTTGATGATTTTTACATTACGGCTTATAGTGAATGTAAGTTGAGTTCTAAAGATCGTACAGCTATAGGTGTTTGCCCTGATGTAGTTTATGAGAACTCAAAAATGGCATGATGGTGAATAATACTAGGTTGGTTTATGGACATAGGAGAGATGGGGTTTCTTTAATTATGTTTAGGAAACCACTGAATTCGACTGATAAGAAGTATGATTTGCCTGTGTATCCTAATGAGGATATGAGGGTTATTTGGGCATTAGGGTTGATGAAACCACCAAATGAAAATCGGTCTCATTTTTCCCCAATTTCATGGGGGTCCAGAGAAGGTTGCTATGCATTTTGCTTAATGTTTCAAAGGTAGATGATTGTTTGGCCATTGATGCTGATGATTGGGATCGGATGAATGCTGATACAGAAGTTCACCTTGTTGTCACAGGGTGGTTGGATTTCAATCCCAGTCCGTCTAGGTTGTTTTAATAAAAGAAGCCGTGTTGGGGTGGAAGAGGGGTGCCAGTTAAGTTTTGGTGCAGGCAGGGCATGATGTTGCATGTATATACTTCAGATTCTCTAGGTGGAATGGCTACATCAAGGAATGCACTGAGACTATTTTTCTGGAGGGCCAGAACGGAAGGAGTGTAGCAAATCCTCACGAATTGATTTGGGTTCCCGAGGATACCCCCGATCAAGTGTATTATCTCCTTGTACCAGGAGAAGATGGGATGGAAAGTTCAAGTTGTTGATGGTGCCCTGTCCGAGATGGTATAACATGTGATGGCTTTTAGATGATCACAAGTCATTTCTTTTGGACGTTATCAGAAGATTCAATAACTATTGCTGCCCTGGTGTGAAGAAGAGTGGCTATTTGCAATAGTTTCGGTATGGGATGGTGAATAGCTATGCATATGGGGCTGGATTGGCGATACTGAAAAGGGCATTAAATACATATTGGATGATGGAAAGCGTCCCTTGAACATCATCCAACAAATGAGAATCTGACACATGTCAGGTGCAAGTCAGAAGATGGCATCATACTTTGGAATTCACACGTCCATTAAAACCATCATGCAATCAATAATGATAAGCCAGAGTGCCAAGACATGTTGATTCCTACAACTCCTTAAAGTCATATGGGCAATGGGTTCAAAGTGGACTGATAACATGCTCAGTGAGAAAACATGCTACGGTCACGAGCAAAGGCCTGTGCAAGTGCTGGCTTATCCCGTGGTTCTTCCGGAGGCTGGGCAAGTTTACAACCTGTCTTAGCTGTACATGGGTTTAGATGTTCCTCTCCTGGGTATTTGATTCCTGGTGGATATGCTGCTAGATACCTAAAACATGTAGGGGTGATGGATGGTACCAATTCATTTACCTACATATTCAGGTTAGCAATTATCCTACTTGGTGTTCTTTTGCAGTTGCGAACTTCGGGGTTTCTTAGTTCAGCTCGTTTACATGTTAAGCTTGGTATTGTGCCATAGTTTTTGCCTTCTGTGCAACCAATGAATGCATATCTGACCGGAGAAACCTGCTAATGGGGAGGATGCTTCACAAAGAGATATTTGGGAGTATTTCCATGTTATTATCGGCAGAGTGCCGTTGCCATAGGATTGCACACTTTTACTGGATGAAGCATTTAGGAGAAAATATAGAGTAGAAAACGTCCACATCTTAGCTGGGTATTATAATATGGTTCTGATTGCTGCATTGACTGTAATTTATCTGGAGTATCGTGAAAGACACAGAGAGATAGATTACAGAAGGAGCAACTGGTTCTCGGCAACGTCGCAGAAGAGGATTCCATTGACCTTTTAAGCCCGAACGACGCTTTTGCTCGAAGGTCAAGAGTTCTGGAGTAATTGAGTACAGTTAGAGCCATGAACAGGAAGATATTATCTACAATATATTTTTTCTTTTGATATAAAAAGCTCTTCTTCACCAGTTTTGAAAGCTTCTTACTAACATGAGCTGCTTTTTTCTCCGGATGGCTTCCCCACTGTAAGTAGAGCTTATTCTTGATAATTCTTTTTTCTCAACTGTATTTTGTGTATACTTGGATACCCTTCTCTTGATAATTCTTTTTGATACTCTTGATCAATTTTTCGTACCTTATTTCTCTTGATTGAAATAGACCTTAATTTTCTGTTATCTGAACTCTTATCACATGGAATATACAATCAATTTTTCCCCTTTTGTTCACTTTCTTTGTGATAATTTGCTTTGGGGCAATAAGCTTAGTGGCCTACTAGAGTCTAAGATGTGTTCCAAAGCTCTTTAAAGAGCTGGTAGGCTTGCATGCTTGGAAGTGCTTCAACATTTATCTACGTTGGCCTCTTGGTTGATCTTTCACCAACACTTGCAACCTTGTCTTTAAACGGCTTCGAGACTTCAAATTGTCCAAAATATTCGTCACGGCTTTGTTGGCATATATCGACAAGGGCAGACGACCATTGAGCAACTCCAACTAACATCCCAACACCATATATCGCCTTGAAGTTGTATCCAGTTCCGGGCTCCAAAATTTGGTTGCCATCACAGGGCTCCCAGTCTTGTATTTCGACACCATTGTCGATCGCCGGAATCAAACATGCAAGCTGAACACTAGAATCCGAGTCTTCATTCCTCCTTTTTTTGGGCAAAAGGTTGCTAGCTTTGCCATCTCAATGGTAAGCCCTTGTCAATGAAGGAAAATACAAAAGTTAGGGACTTTTTTAATAAAAAAAATCCAGTAAAAAGTTTGTATTAATTTTTTTTTAATTATTGATTCAATACTTCTTACCATGTTTTGGTTTTCTCATAGTATGAAATAAGCTTCATTAAGCAAATTTATTGGTATTTTATGGGATTAAGCATAATCGCTACCCCCAAAGATTTTTTAATTTGAATTATCACACTGAAGATCAAACCTTCAATATAACACTTGAAATCGCTGCTTTATGACTTTTAGCTTAATTGCTATTATTTATAAATTTTATTTAATTTAGTTACAAAATAGATTAATATTATAAATAAGTAATTTTTTTAAGTATAAAAGATGGATGTGTATTTAAGACCCTAAGCTCCTCTGCAGAAAAGACCCTCCTTTAATTTAACCCTTCCGCTGCAAATGTTCTCTTCAAAGCTTTCATTTGTCTACGCGTACCAAGTTCTCCTCAAATCCCATCCCTCAAAACCTTTGTCCACCATCATTCATAATCAGAAGAACCTTATCCTCTCCCAGTACCAACCACCCACTTCTCTGTGTTCGAGACACTTTTAACATAAAACCGCAGGAATGAACCAGGAAAAGGCGAAATCAATGAGTCGGTGAAAGAATTAGGAATTCAAAGAAAACCCAAAGGGAAAAGAAGAAACAGAGAAATTAGATGGGAAAAGACTCAGAAATTCAGTGTTTGGTTGGTTTATAGGGGATGAAAACAAAGAAGAAAAGATGAAAAAGAAGATGAAAGCTAGAAGAGAAGGGAAAAGTAAGACTTTGAAGGGTCTTTCACAGTTAGCTGAGATTTTCATCAGGCATTTGTATGCAAAAGGGTATTTAAGGAGGCTAGTTTTGTGGAAGACACAAGTGGATTTTGGTTACTTTGAGAATAGTTATGGCAGGGATTTTATCAGTTTGCTGCTTACAATTTGGTAAAGATCATCAAGATATTGCAAAGTAAGAACTTTGTTTTCTCCTTTTTTTCTTTTTTAATTTGGATTTGACATTGTTTGACAATTGTTATGTTTTTATTCATGTTGGCTGATTGATGTACTTGATGTTTATTTGGTTGTTCTTACATTGTAGGGAAAGTGGAGTTTGAGTATGTATTTTGCATTTTTCAATGAATCAATAACTAGGGTTGTAATAGTTTTACTTCTTGTTATACGTTCATTTTCCTTAAGTACTAGGTTCGGCTAGATAGGATATATATATATATAAAGATTGGCTTATCCATTGTTAGTTATGGTGTAAAGGGTTATAAACTAAAAGAAAAAATAGGAAGGGTAATTTTATAAGATGCTACAATGTGCAAACTCTGGTATATAGACATAAGTGTAAGTCAGATCTCTTTTTCATGTAGTTTATTAGGTATTCATCTGGACGAACCATAGGTGAGTGGCAAAAGATTGATATCAGTATTTAATTGATACAA
Organism: Gossypium hirsutum; assembly: GCF_007990345.1. NCBI lineage: Eukaryota > Viridiplantae > Streptophyta > Magnoliopsida > Malvales > Malvaceae > Gossypium > Gossypium hirsutum. The sequence goes on along the minus strand of NC_053447.1, from coordinate 65,534,136 downwards.
TTTGGGTTCCATCCTTGACACCCTAACCTCCTTATAAAATACTTTAGAGGTATTATAAATTCTCTGCATTCTTCAGTCAAATTGTCAAGAGATTTAGCATAGCATGCTGTAAGAGCAAGGTCTTAGATTCAAGCATTGCAAAGCTGGCAGATATGCCTGACCTTCACTTAAAATCATGTTAGTGATTAAGTAATAATAGCAGATATGTTTGCAGAGCTATATGATGTTACTAAATTGTGCAAAGTTGTTTTATGTGTTTGAAAAAATCAGTGTGACAGTTTATCAATCAATGATTGTGCATATTTTGATTGATATATGGTCACATATGTACAATGGTTGATCATTAATATATCTTGCTTTTATATATAGCTCATCTCCTTGCATGTTTTGGGGTCATACTCAAGACTGTCCTTTGCTTCTTGTAATAAGTAACTCGATTGGTTTTGCAGTGGTTGCTGGAGTCATTGAAAGTGGTGTCTTGGTTCGCTTCCTGATAATATGTCTTCGCTCTAAGAGATGCGCAGTTCTTTAATTCAGAAACCGTAAGCTTATTCCATTTACTAACTGAGTACAATTCTATGTTGTTTGTTTATGATGGGTGATCCTCAGGTATGCAGTCGATGCAGTAAGATTCGTGGTAGCTAAGGTTATGGGAATGGTACCTTCTTGATGTAATGAGTTATCACTTGTATGTTTTAGATTTAGTGCCTGCAAAACTCACCGTTCCGGATGAGGTAAAAGATTCAATCAACCAATTGTTGAAGGTGGTTATAAAGTTAAGTCACCCACATGCCAAGACTCCTAAAATGTTCTACAGGTACTTATTGTAAATTCCTCTTACTCGGACTCTGAAGTAAGATATGAATATGTTTAACTTTGTAATTTCCCTATATTGTAGGATTATATCTCCATATCCATGTCTGAATATGTGCTGGATAATACTCAAGGGAAAATGAACGTCAAGAGTCGGAGTGACATAGGTAAATTCAGCTGTAACTATGTCAGTATCATCATTTTGGCTGTTTCCCTTTATTTGTTCGACTCAATGTTACAGATTATCGATATGATGCAAGAAAGACGAGCATAGCTTTTCTGGTGACATGAAAGGTGTTCTTTGCAGAGAAGCACATGTCTAAAGATGAATTTTCGAAGCAGAATACCGATGACCGATGTAGGTATGTAATTTACATTCAATAAATGACCCATTTCCTTTGTTGACTGCTTGCAAATCTCTCAGTAATCTAGCCACCATATCAGATCATTCATTCAAGCCATTTTAATCGAGTTTTCCGTCTTCGGTCGATCAAGCATACAATAGCAGTTGGACTGGTAAACAGTTAGGCACCCCATAATCAAACCCGAGATTTTTTCGTTTTAATATATTTATGTTGCTTATACATTCTTGTGATTTATCTGTGTATGTTATCTAGAAATCAAAATCTAGAAGATGGAATTCAAAAGGTGAAGCACTGGTTTATCCAAATAACAAGTTAGAAGACAGCTTCTTCTTTTCATTGATTAGTTTATACTTTTGACTTTTGATGGGAACTTTCACTGTTTATGATAAATATCGGCAAAGTCAACATGTAGGATTGTTCTATGGATTCTCTCCAAGGCTCTTTGACTATGTTAACGGTTTCAATCTTCCGTCTGAAGTTATCACATTTTCAACCATTAATATAAATTTTAAATATGTAAATACTTCTTGGAATATTTACCCATTTTAATAAATCAAATTATTTTATTTATTCGAACTTTTTATAATTGGACAAACAAAATGATAGCAAAATGCAATGAAAGAGCCCCGAATATATGTGTATTCATAGTTCGGTTAAATCTAACCAATCAATTGAATAGATCTAATTTGGTTATTTGGTTGGTTGTCGAATTTAGTTCAGTTGGAGGTTGGTTAGTGATTTTTTAAAATTTTGGTTATCAGTTAATTCGTTATATATGTTTATATTAGTAGTGCATTTTTTGAACTATTATTTTTATATTAATTGAAAAAATAATATACATTATATACAATATAATTTTTTGAATTATTAAAAAATGAACATTAATAATGTATTCTCTATATGTTTATAATTATTTTAATCAAAAGACATATATAAATTTTGTTAATTCGGTCAGTTAATTGAATTAATTAAAATATTTTGGTTCAATTAATGTATTTAAAAAATTTCGATTTAATTAACGGTTAAAGATTTTTATATTTAAATAATCTAATTAATAGTAATTCAGTTCGATTAACGAATTATCGTTTGAAGATCTTTACTTGAAATATTAAAAATATTTTAAAAAAAGAGAGAATTTTTAAATGGTTGCGGAATAAAGAAATAGTCATTAATAATATATTGGAGTCGTTAAAGAGGGATCTCGCACGTGCGCTGAACCGCGAAACGTGTCGTATTGCAGTCCGGTTCTTATTGGACGGTGATCGATAGGGACGGTTACTAAAGCAACAACGAAGGCAGTGGCCACGTGGCGAGCTAAAGTCACACGTTGGTCATGCAGAGCAATCAAAGTAACGCTTAACGTGTTGCTTTGCATTGTTGATCGCGTGAACTCTCCCTTTATTTCCTTATTTTGTCCCTCATATCATCCGTTTATCTCTCTTTTTAACGGCAATTAGTCCTATTATCTTTATATATTTACACTCTTAATTTTCAATAAAATTGACAGTATTTAATAATAAAATTGTTTAAAAAAATAAAAAGGTGTTAAATTTGTATTGAACAATTCCTTTTATTTCTTTTATTTATTTTAATTTTTATATTTTAAACAATTTAATTGAGTTGTTGTTTACATAATATTTTAATGGTCAAATTAAGAATTTCATCGTTTCAATTTAATTGATCACATTTTGATTCTTATAAATTAAGAATTAATGTAATCGAGTAATACCACTGTTAAATTATAAACATGAAATCAATAATTCATAATTTACAAACTAATAATTATTAGATATTATCATTTAATAATTTATATTTAATAAATTAATAAAATCAGTCATTTAAGTCGGTATTTAACATTTAACAACAATTCAACAACTTATCAAATTTGACTGTGTTAAATTATAATAATATTATTATTAAACAAAATATATGAATTATAAGTGGCAAATTTGTAATAGAAAAGAGATCAAGGGCAAAGATATCCAACCACTGCTGTATTAGCTGACCACCTCGCAAATCAGTGTTAATTGAGAAGCACTAATTCATTTCAAGCCTTCAAACTCAATTCATCGTTTCATTGTTCTTTCTTCCCGGGTTTTCCAACTCTTTGCAAAACCCAAACCATATTTCCCGGTCGATTTCTGCTCCGCTCCAGCCATTGATCCGCCAATCCAGATCCATCTTTAACTGGATCTCATCAACTCACCTTTTACCCGTTCCACCGGTTCATCCGCCATAAATCACTGCCGTCTGATATCTCTCCACTCAACGGTCTAAAAGTTGGAACTGGAAAATTCTTTCTCCGATCACAGTTGAAACGGCTCCGTTGCAGCTTAAATTCCTTAGCTTACCTCATCTTCGTTTTCTTTTCCTACCCATTTTCTTTCATTTGCTTTTCATTGCCTTTACTCAAATTCTATTCTTTTTAACCAAACAATTAATTTTTCTATAATTCAAGAAATCTAGTATGGTTTGTTTTCTTCGATTGGAAATGACGTCGGGGACGAGGATGCCGACATGGAAAGAGAGAGAACAACAAGCGGAGAGAACGGCGGAGGAGAGCTATTGCTGCGAGATCTTCGCTGGACTTCGGATGTACGGTAACTACAAGCTTCCAAAACACTGCGATAACAATGAAGTTCTCAAAGCTCTTTGTAATGAGGCTGGTTGGACTGTTGAACCCGATGGCACTACTTATCGTAAGGTATTACTATCCTCACCTTAACCTTTTTCTTTTCTTTTTCTTTCGTTGATTCTGAGTAAAAAATAATGAAATGATGGAGATGGAAGTGTTAATTCTTTGTTGGATAAAGAAAGTTCACTTAAGTCATGCATTTAGAGTTGCTTTCATTTCATGTTCAATTTTTTTTTTTTAAAGATCCGAAGCAACTGGAAATTGATTTTCTCCGGTATATTTAGCAGGATGAAGATCTTAATTATTGCAAGTGTAGTTATTATACTAAATAATCGTCACAACCAACAAAATCGTGGTCTGTTTTCTAAATTGTGCCGCCTTTTGCGGTGCATGTTAGTCTTCGGAAGTGTCCCCGTTGAGCTAGTATACGCCAATTCCGGCGAGCGAATTTGAAATCCGACCAACAACAAGATCTCGTGCTAACATGCACAGCTCGTACCGGCGCACGTTAGCAGCGTCAGTTCGTGTTTTAGATTCCTTTCACTGCTTTTAATTGGTTTTACCCTTATTCTCTGAGGTAATAGAGTATGTGTTGTTGTACGTTAGATCTGAACCATCTGATCATGTGTCATTTAGTCTTCATCAATCGTACGTTTGATCTGGTCAGCCCTCTTTTTAATTATTATTATCATGTTGTTTTGCTCCTCACTTTATCCAACGCGTTAACCGTGAAGCACCAAAGAAAGATTCCTTTTTAGTGTCTGCAAAATAGATTAAGAATCACACATCTTTGGAATTTAAACTGAAGATTTGTTGAATGTTGGTGTAATTTTCCTGTTTAGTTGAAGATATGTTAATTTGTGTTATATGATTATTTTTTAAAAAATAATTGTTTGGGCATTTCATATACCCGTATTGGTATTCCTTTTAAGCTCGGATAACATTCGTGTTAATCGAACACTAGTGCGAATAGGCATAGATCTTTAGAAAAAGACCCAACTGCCTTTTCAAAATGATGATTATGTGGAAGCTTTGGCATCATCTGAATTTTTATAATGAGGTCTGATTTTTTTCAATTGCTAGGTAACCATGTCCATTTTCAAGATTTGCATAGCTTCCCACTTTAGCGACAACTTTAATCTTTAGTCATTCATGATGTTTTTTTTTTTTTTCTTTTTGGTATTTCTTTTCATTTCGAGGACTAGAGTTCAATTATTAGAGTTGTAGGGGTAACTTGAGTCACTAGAAAGGTCATTTTCACCTTTTTTTGGTTGTTCATTATGATCAAGATAACAAATTGACTGGACTGCTAACATATTACATCCATTAATGGTTTTATGGGTCATTTAGTGGATCTGTAGCAACAGTAGGAAGATTTAGGTTGTTTTTTATGATAAAGTTTACAGTGTGTTTCTGGTTGAAATTAGTTGCTATCTTTTTACTATGAATTATCTAATTTTCTTTGAGATCAGATCTTGACTTGAACCACATTATGACCAGAGGGAAAGGGAAAAGATATATAGGCACTCACGTGCTTTGCTACACTTTTACACGTGATTTAGCTGGCAAGGTGGTCCAGCCACCTTTTTCCTGTTTTGGTTGATTGATTATATTTATTTATATTACTTGAACTCATTATTTTTCCTGAATAATTGTGTTTAAAACCTATGTTCTATGGATATTCAGAAATAGAAACACGAGTATAATCCTCTAAATATATGAAATATTCAGGAAAAAATTTTGAATATATGCAGATAGGGCACATATATGTATCTCACATGCACCCTTAAATCCAAGTAACATAGGTATTTATTGCTACCTCTTAGCCAATTTATTACCACTTTTTAGGTTTTAGCTTGTTTTAATGTTTCTAGCTTGAGTACTCAACTAAGCAAAGGCTATATATATAGTTAACAAGTGTGGCCTACTAATGAAGTTTGAATCAGGGGGGTGATTTTGGGACTGCAGTTTAAAGTGAGAAATTTAGGTCATTATCATGGTGGTTTGGGGGAGATATTGTGAGTCTGATAAGTGAAGAGATGGAATAACAATGTGTTATATGATGCTGTATTAAGCTGAATTCAACTAAAGATATCCATTATTGAAATGATTTAAGATGTCAGATTATTGAGATCATAAAGAAAAATTGAAGGGGGTGAATAACGATGGCCTAGTTTGTTGGAATAAATGACATTCATCAGAACAGAAATTGTGTTCCTTATCAATTGCTGGAATGAGTTATTGGAGCTGCTATTTATTTAAATTACTTATTTCCATAATTGAGCATACTAGGCTTGCAGTAATTGTGTTTGATCTGTTGCATCTGCATTTTATGGCACTGATAACTATCTAATTTCCACAGGGTTGTAAGCCTTTGGAGCGCATGGATATAGTAGGTGGATCAGCAACAGCGAGCCCCAGTTCATCTTACCACCCAAGCCCCATGTCATCTTCCTTTCCAAGTTCAGCTTCCTCTTCGTATGTGGTTAATTCCAACGGTGATGGGAGTTCTCTTATCCCATGGCTCAAAAATCTCTCATCTGCTTCCTCATCACCGATGTCTTCAAAGCTTCCTCATATCTACATTCATAGTGGTTCCATCAGTGCTCCTGTCACCCCTCCATTGAGCTCACCAACTGCGCGAACTCCACGAACCAATACTGATTGGGAGGACCTGACTGCCCGTCCAGGTTGGAGTGCACAACAACACTCTTTCCTGCCCTCTTCAACTCCACCTAGCCCTGGTCGTCAGATCGTTCCTGACCCAGAGTGGTTTGCTGGGCTCCGTATCCCTCTCAGTGGGCCAACTTCTCCCACATTCAGCCTTGTCTCCTCAAATCCCTTTGGATTCAAAGAGGAAGTTTTAGCTGGTGGAGGATCCCGTATGTGGACTCCAGGGCAAAGCGGAACATGCTCTCCTGCAATAGCTGCAGGATCAGATCATACGGCTGATGTTCCAATGTCTGAAGTTATATCAGACGAGTTCGCATTTGGAAGCAATGCAACAGGACTCGTGAAACCGTGGGAAGGAGAGAGGATTCATGAAGATTGCGGATCGGATGACCTAGAACTCACCCTTGGCAGTTCCAGGACTAGGTGAGTTTTTAAGCTTATTGAGTAGATAGATGGCCAAAATTGACTCCTTTTGTTTTCCCTTCCTGTTTTTACTTTGTGTTACAATACCTTGCATATAAAGCAATCTGTATGAACTTTGATTCCATATTTTGCTCTCTGAAAAAAGGGAACAAAAGGGATCAGGGTGAGCATGAATCTTATTATTAGCCTTCATTTAATTTTATAATTTTTTTCTCTAAATATATAGTCAGTTTTTCAATGGTGATTTCTTAGCATCTTGTTCAGCCCTTCTCTCTCTTTGTTTAAATCTTAATTTTTGGAGTGTCGAACATAAATATTATTGAAAAGAAATTAGGATAAATGATGATTGTATGATTGATGTCTTTGTCTTGAGTTGCTTTTGCCATTGGAAGACATGCCACAATGACTAGTCAATTGTACTGTTTCTCCCAATGGCCAGCAAACCTTTGATGAAAATTAGGATATGTTGGACTTTTACCATTGCCCTTTGTGAAAACTTAGACATGATCATGTTGGCATGCTTTATTGTCAAGTCCATGTCTTTCCATTTTCATTATTTTCAATCTTTCTTTATTAATATGAATACATGAATTGTCAATTAATTTTCGGAAAGATGCACTTTGCTTTGTCTTTTAATGAAACAAAAAGTTGAAGAAGACTGGCTTTCTTTTAATCATCTTTTGACCAAAAATAGTGAAATTTTGAACTCGTGATATACAAATAATACATGTCTTATTTAGGGTTTAGATTATTTACATATTTAATAATTTATTACATATTTAAACAAATTGATTCCGGAAAAGAAAAAAATAAATCTAATCAAGGGTATGATGTTGACACGCAGTTCTATCCAAATCATTGGGGAACATGGTCCCCATTTCCCCCGTTTTCAATCAGCCAAAGCAATTAATTCAATGGAAAATGCGGCAAAAATCTCTTACCCGTTGTGGGTATCGGCTCTTTCGGAAAAAATTTATTTTGAAGTGTTGTTTCGGAACATTGATTTGGTCCCTCAACAATGAGAGGCATTGTACTTAAGATGTGAGCTACTGTTTTAAGGGTTTGGTTTATAGAGTCGGGAGCGTCTCGGTTGTACGTTTACGTATGCCCACCTATTAAGAGGCGACATGAGTATTTCATTCTTGATGTGATTTAAACCTCTGTATTTCATAGGTCAAGGGTTTGAATTCCACCAAAAGCAAGGCGCTCACGCCACCTCTTAATGGGTGGTCTTATGTCCACGTGTAGTTGAGGCATTCCTAACTCTGTGAACTAAGCTCTCAAGGCAGCACTCACGGTACATCGGCTCTCGATACAGCACGGGAGATAAAATCCTTCCTTGAGGGACAATACCTTTCATTGTTGAGGGATCAAATTGGCGTATCTGAGAATAACACTTCGAAGACTTTTCTAAGAGGAGTCCACCTTTCCTCACCAATCATAAATTACAAATAATGCATTTGAAATCTACAAAAAGATATAATCCATTAAAAATTATAATGGGAAGAATATGATAAGAGCACGTCAGCCTAAATCTTCCTTAACTGATCAAGGTTTTAAGGCTATCATTAAAATTTATAAACAAAACTTGGATTTCAGGTTTCTCCAACAAACCAGCAAGGACCAAATTGTTTGATATTCAACTACAATGGGAAGCATTTATGTGCTACAGATAATTTGCTATTTTAAAAGAATGAAAAATGCTATTTGGGCCCTTTTGCACTTCCTGGTCCTGATCCTGGTAACTTTCATGAGCCTAACTTTTCTTTGTTTGGGAGACTACATTTCCATTGCAAACTCAGTCACTACACCAGGAATGCATCTCATCAGGGCAATAAACCAGATAAAATCCAGCTTGTTCGGTATTAGATGGTTATGTAGACGAAGAATATTTTTTATCAATTACGAAGCTTCACGTGTCAAGCGGAAATTATCATGGACAAAGCCGAAGCTACTATGGATTAATGGACAAAATTACCATCTGGATGAGCGAGTTAGTACCATCTGGATTCAAATGCATTACCAATTACAATGCTTATGGGTTGACAGAATTCAAACGCTTTAGCAAATTGGAGACAAATTCATACCAAGAGCTTCGTCAAGCCACTAATGGATTTTGTGTAAGCAATTTACTAGGTGCGGGGTGTTTTGGGTCGGTTTATCAAGGTACTCTTTCAGAGGGATTGAATGTTGCCATTGAAGTTTTCAATTTAGAGTTAGAAGGAGCATTTAAGAGCTTCGAGGTTGAGTGTGAGGTTTTGCGCAGCATAGCCACCCAAATCTAGTGAAAATCATCAGTAGTTGTTGTAACCTTGATTTTAAGGCCTTGGTACTTGAGTTCATGCCTGATGGAAGTCTCGAGAAATGGTTGTATTCTCACAACTATTTTCTCGTTATGTTACAAAGGTTGATCACAATGATCGACGCCGCATATGCACTAGAATACCTTCATCATAGCCAGACAATTCCAATAGCGCATTGCGATTTGAAGCCTAGTAATGTTGTGTTAGATGAAGATATGGTTGCACGTTTGGGTGATTCCGGCCTTGCAAAGTTATTAGGTCAAGAGGACTCAAATTTTACAAACCATAACACTAGTAACAATTGGTTATATGGCACCAAGTAGAGTTTTACTTGGGGCGGGCCGGGTTTAGATTGGGCTCTAATAAAATTTTAGGTCCAATTGTTAAGCCTAGGCTCGACTTAAAAAATGGATTTAGATTTTTGTTCAAGTCCAATCTGGATAAAAATGCTAAAGTCTTAGCCTAGATCGAATCGTATTAATTTTTGCTAATTTTATTTTTTATATAAAAAATTAAATATATAATAACCAAATACACTAAAAATATTAAAATAAATATTTCTCAACAAATTAAAAATAAATTAAAAAAATATTTATACTTAAATAACACTAAGATAGGTGCAATTTAATAAGCAAATGCTTCTAAAATAGTAGCAAAATTAACAATAAAACAAGTGTTATATAAATCCAAACATTAACAACAAAATAGTAACAACATAATAGTAGAATGATAACAAAATAGTGGTAAAAAAATAAGAAAACAACATCAAAACATAGAAAAATTACAAACAAAAAAAGCAGGATTTTTTAATTGAAAATTAATGTTGGGTCGGGATAAAAAATCTTACCCAAGGCTGGTCCATTTTTTAGATAAGCCTTGTATTTCTGTCCAATCTAGCATATTTTTCAGACATATATTTTTATTCAAACTCATTCATTTTCAGCCAGACCTTCGGGCCAAACCATAGACAACTCTAGCACTAGGTAATGACTTAACTTTTAAACTTTTTTTCCCTTTAAAAAGGCTCAAGTAAAATATGCTCACAGTAGTAAGTGTTGGATATTAACACGTTATAATATATAGAGAAAAAAATATAATTTAACTCATTATACGGTAACTATTTTTATACATTACTTTTTGGAAATTATTTGAAGTATTAAAAAATGTTTAGTGATATAAGATATTACCATTAATATATTGAATTAATCATGCTAATTTTATATATAAAAGGAATAATATATTTTACCATTTGAACAAACATCTGCCACCCTGTAATTTCATCTTATTGCTGCACTTTCTGCTAGACCCAGATTTGTTTCTTTGTCAGCTTAATTTCCCCTTTTTTCCTTCAAAATCCTTCAGTCATAACATTGGTTTTTAACTTCAAAACCCTTCAAACCAATAGTTTCTTCCTCCTATCAGCAACTATCCATGGCTTCTTTTTTCTTCCCTTTGCTCTTCTTTCTTCTCCAATTATTTCTCTACCCTCTCTTTAGCCAAGCCAATCTCCATCAATCCAAAACCTTCCTCAAATCAACCCTTTTCTCCCAACCATCATCAACCAATGATACCATTCCACCAACTCTGTTTTTTGAAGTCACCAAACCCATCAATGTTCCCAACACAAAGCCATGTTCCCTCACTGTTTTACAACATGACTTTGGATACACCTATGGTAAGCCTCCTGTTTTTGCAAACTACGCCTTCCCATCTAATTGCCCATTTCAAGAATTTTCCAAGATCGTACTAGAATGGAATGCAACATGCAAAGGAAGGCAATTTGATCGGATCTTTGGAGTTTGGTTATCAGGAGTGGAGCTTCTAAGGAGCTGCACAGCTGAGCCTAAAGCTACTGGGATTGTTTGGAGTGGCAAAAAGGATGTAACACAATATTCCTCATTGCTTTTGATGAACAAGACTCAAACTTTAGCTGTTTATATGGGAAATCTTGTTGACCAAACTTATACTGGTGTTTACCATGTCAATGTATCTCTTTATTTTTACCCTGCAGTAGAAAAAGTAAATTTAGCGTCTGGGATTGGTTCTAAGGCTGATTTAATCATACCCTTTTCCAAGGATTTGCCATTGAATGATGGATTGTGGTATAAGATAGAGAATTCTACTGATATTAAAGTGAAGGAATTTGAAATTCCTCAGAATGTTTATCAGGCTGTGTTAGAGGTCTATGTGTCTTTTCATGAGAATGACGAGTTTTGGTATGGAAATCCTCCAAGTGAGTATATTATTGCTAATAATCTTACAACTTTGCCTGGAAATGGACCATTTAGGGAAGTTTTGGTTACTTTGGATGGTGAACTTGTTGGTGCTATTTGGCCTTTTACTGTGGTTTACACAGGTGTGGAATTATTCCTCAGTTGTGGAGACCCATTAGTGCCATTGGTTCATTTGATCTCCCTACTATGACGTTGAAATTACCCCATTTTTGGGGAAATTATTAGATGGGAAATCCCACAAATTAAGTTTTAGTGTCACAAATGCCTTGAATGTGTGGTATATTGATGCGAATTTGCACCCATGGTTAGATTGTAAGAGCTCAAAGACTAAAGGGAAGCTTTTGCACCATAGCATTGCTCCTTTAAGTGTTTCTTCTGTGATAGATGTTGAGGGTTTAAATGGAACATTTGTTACAAAAGCAACCAGGTCCATATCCTCAACTGGTTGGATCAAATCAAGTTATGGGACAATCACAACAAAATCAACCCAAGATTTAAGTTATAGAAACTCCATGGTGATGGCCAAGGATGGAAATCTGCACATTGTGAACCAGAAGATCCATTTTGATGACAGGGTTCATTCAAAGATGCCAGGCTTCAATCTCAAACCAAAGAAATCATTGAAGAGGTTTGTTTTCAACATATACTCTGACTATATAAATCAAGGAAATGGAACTTCATTGACTGTAGCTAATGTCACATTGGGGTTCAATGAAAAGAAGTTTAAAGATAAAGTGAGGAATTGGCAGAAAGGAAATGGGTTCATGGTTGTGAAGGATAACTTGGTTGTCAATGGAGTTGGAAATACCCAACAAATATACAAATATGATGGCTTTAAATCTTGCTATTATAGGAATGTAAGCAGCTCAAATCACACCATTCTTTATGATGAAATTGGATATACTTGCAGTAGAAGAGCAAAACATCATTTGGATTATGGTCCTTAATTAGCATCTTATGTAATTTATTAATGGAAATTAGTCATTTGAGTACTTTGATTCTTGAGTTGCAATATTAGAAGATGTATTAGTTAATGGAAAATAAAATCTTTATTTTTGAAATGTCTTTGGCTCTTTAAAATATTTTAATATTGTATTCTTCAGTAATTTTGTAAATTATTTGATATATTATCTCTAAAAAAAATTTTCTTCATAAGTGAAGTTTAGAAATATGAATCTAAAATGTAATATAATGAATATTATTTATTATTTTGTATGATAATAAATTGCAATATCATGTTAAAGAAATGATTGTATGAAACTGTGATTAGAAAAATGACAAATCATATCTTTTATTGAAAAGGGATAGGGATGAAATCACAGTTTCATACCATTATTTCTCTATTATTTTAATAATAAAGACTTACAAAAAATATATTATAAACATTTAATTAATAGTAAATTATTAGGTAAACTACCCATTAGTCACTCTAAATAGGGGTTGTTTCTATTTTGGTTACTTTAAATTTTCTTTTGTTAATTTGGTCATCCAAAAAAAAAAGTGGATCAAATTAGCCACTCCATCGTCAAATGGTAATAGAATGTTGAGTGTGTATTTCCACATTAGTCACTCTAAAATTAGGATCAACTACTTGTTAGTCACTCTAAACAGAGGTGGTTTCTATTTTGGTCACCTCAAAACAATTCATAAAAATGCACTGTTAGTCTCTTTGTTACCAATTAACAATGAGTGACCGGTTTAATCAATCTTTTTAAAGTGACAAAATTAAAAGAGCTTTCTAAACTTTAGTCAAAAGTAAAAAAAAAATGCCACATGTCATAATTCAATTGGATAATATACTACATCAACAATCTATTGGTGGATTAATAAAATTTTTAACAGCCGTGACTAATTCAAACAATTATTTTAATTACAGTAATTAAATTGAGAAAAGAATTTAGGGCGACCAAATTAAGAAAAAACCCTTTTTTAGAGTAATCTTAAGTGTAATTTATCCTATAAAATATTTTTACTATTTAATAGTGTAAATAATATGAAATTAAATCGGTCAGTCATACAACTTAGAAAGAGTTTGCTTCTATAAGGGTTTGCTTCAGGGTTGAAAGAGCAAATTGAAAGATTAGTGCATTGCCAGATGATATCCTGTTAACCATTTTATCACTTTTGACATTGAAACAAGCAGTTGCCACCAGCATCCTCTCTTCAAGATGGCGATATTTATGGACATCGCTCCACACGCTCAACTTTAGATATGAAGAAATCTTGCATCGCAATGACGATGACACAGATAATGAATGGGGATGTAAAATATATGAAGCTGATTACATGGAAAGATTCATGCAAGTGGTTAACCAAGTGCTTAGATCTCACAAAGCTCCAAAACTGCATGAGTTTGGCATTCATTATCCATTAGATGCAAGCCGTGGTGATCTTATTGATATTTGGGTTGCTTTTGCAATTGCATTTAAGGTTTCCAAGCTTGAATTGAACTTTTCGACCAATCAAGTCCCAATTTGGGTATGTTCATTCAAGAATTACTCCTTTCCGCTCGATTTCTTCGATAAAACGAAGAGGAATGAGCCTTATTTGGTACAATTGGATCGTGTTTTCTCCGTTTGTGCACCGCCTTTGAATGTTGATAATGGTTTCGAGTGTCTTAGAGAGCTCATCTTGAAATCTGTAGATCTTACGGATGAACAGTTTGAAACCATTTTATCAAGCTGCACATTTCTTGAGTTCCTACATGTGCTTTACAGTAGCAGGCTAGTGAATGTGAAGCATGCTGTTCCTCACATGAAGTTGAAATCCTTGGAGATGTATAGATGTTTTCAGTTGAAGAAATTGGAAATATTTGCTCCAAATCTTGTTTCATTCAAGTATTTAGGGCCTAAGATAAACAGTAGTGTAAAGGATGCTAAACAGCTTGTTCATGCATGCATGCGTTCCAATTGGGAAACTTGGGAGTTTTCTAGAACAAATTCTTTGGGTTTGCCCAATATGCAAAGGGGAGATTTTGTTTTTGGCCAATTTGCTGCATACCTTCCTCAAATAGAGCATTTGGTGATGGATGCTAGTTCTTTTGGGGTAAGTGGAAAAATGTCTAAATTAAGTTCTTTAGGGTCATGCCATGTAAGTATTGGACAAATAATTTGACAAAATTGATTGAAAATACATGTTTTGAGACTGATCAAATTACAGAAGAGGGACTTACTCTGTCAAATATGTATAATACAAGGACCTTCTATAGGATTTGACATTTTCATTTTGTCAGGAAGTCTTTTTTTTTTTTCTCTCTTATAACTGGTTTTGGTTATTTACAGAGAACAAAAGTATTAGACAATGGCCCTTTGCTCTACAATCTAAGGCATCTATCATTGTCAAGTTTAAATTTTGCCGATGGTCCCTTCGGGATTTTAGGTTGCTTGAAATGGTTGCATCCTTTGTTAAGGTATCACCGTTCTTGCATCGCCTAGAGTTACATGTAAGTACTCTTATTTCTTTGAACTTAATTATACACGAAATGTATTTGTATCTTATATTTATTTTTTAAAATCTGTGCGACAGTTTGAACTATATCCTCTACAAGATCTGTATCTCCACACAACTATTTGAAGGAGGTCTTGGTTTCTGGTTTTTCTGGCAATAAGCTGGTTGTGGACTTGATCATGGTTGTTTTCGACTTTGCCATTGAACTCGAAAAGATTGAGATTTCAACAGCTTATTTAGGTGACCCTTCCAAGTGAACTATCTCGTTAAAACCAGATGATGATTTTCTTGTTAGAAAAAGCATTGAGCAGCTGCATGGAAGAATGCCTGCACAAGCTCAATTATACATTCTTGATGATGGTCTTTGATTATTTTATTTTAACCTTTTACAATGCATATTTGGGGTTCAAAGATAAAGTGAGGAATTTGCATAAAGGAAATGGGTTCATGGTTGTGAAGTATAACTTGGTTGTCGATAGAGCTGGAAATACCCAACAAATATACAAATATGATGGCTTTAAATCTTTGCTATTCTAGGAATGTAGAAATTGGATATAGTTCTTTAGTGATTTATTAGTTAATGGAATTTTTTTATATTTGAAATGTATTTCATGCTTAAAATATTTAAATAGTTTAATTTTGAGTAAATTTGTGTTTAATATTAGTAAATATTCATATTTATCTTTTGATAATATATAATATTATAGTAAATTATTGACATGATGAAGAATGGTTAGAACATTTTGAAGATCTTCAACAGCAGGGACTAAAAAGATCAGTATCGGATCATATTTCGATTTTTTTAACTAATGGAGCAGTGGATTGGGGTTCGAAACCTTTAAAGTTTATAAATGCGTGGCTTAGCAAGGAGTGTCCGAGTTTAATTAAAAAAGAATGGAATGAAATGGACAGCACGAATGGTAGAATATCGAGAAAATTGAGGAAGTTAAAAGGAGCCCTTAGGAAATGGAATGGTGATGCAGGAAATGAATTGGAAAAAAGAATAAATGAGATTGAAGAGAGGATTAAGATTCTGGATGATGAAAGCGATAATCGAGAGTTAACTGAGTTGGAAATGGAGGAGATGAGAAGTTTGAATCTAGAACTAGGCGAAATGATTAAATTTAAGGAATCGGTTTGGAGGCAAAAATCAAGAATGACATGGTTGAAAGACGGAGACTCTAACACAGCATTTTTTCATAGGGCGGTAAAGATTAAAGCGAAGAGGAAAATTGTGCATGGGATGAAAATTGAAAATTCTTGGTATAGTGAACCTAAGGAGCTGAAAGAGAAGATGTTCAATTTTTTTAGAGACCACTTTAGCCGCCCTTCGAGGAAATGGAAAATGGATATGGTATTGAAATTCAATAGGCTAAAAGAAGCAGAAGCTTTGAAACTTGAGGTGCCTTTTTCTATGGAGGAAATCAACGAAGCGACGTGAAGCTGTGATGAGAACAAAGCTCCGGGTTCGGATGGATTTAATCTATGCTTTTTCAGAAAATGTTGGGAGGTTGTACAAAAGGATTTGTTAGAAATGATGGCGGAATTTTATAAAACTGGAAAGTTGGAGAGAAACATTAACTCGTCTTTCATAGCACGCATACCCAAGAATGAAAATCCGAATGACATTCCCAAATTTAGACCAATCTGTTTGGTGAGTTCGTTGTACAAAATAGTGGCAAAGGTTCTATCAAGAAGAATACGTGAAGTTATTGGGGCCGTGGTAAGTAATGCACAATGTGCATTTATTCGATGAAGACATATATTTGATGGAATATTAATCACAAATGAGATAATACATTCGGTTAAGAAGAAGGTAGGTGCGGGAGGATATATGATTTTTAAGCTGGATTTCTCCAAAGCTTACGATTGTGTGGGCTGGGATTTTTTGGAGCTTGTATTGTTGAAGATGGGTTTTGGAAAGAGGTGGACTGGTTGGATGTTGGAGGGTGTGTCAATAGCGAGAGCAGCAGTGCTTATTAACGGTACGGTCACAAATGAGTTTAGAGTCTACAGAGGTCTTAGACAAAGGGACCCATTATCACCATTCTTATTTATTCTAGTGACGAAAGTACTGCACTTGATGATGGATAAAGCTGAGGAGATGGGGATCATTGAGGGGATAAAAGATGTTATACCTGGTCAGTCAGTCACACATCTACAATTCGCAGACGATACCATTTTATTTTATAGGGCGGATGAGGACGTGGTGAGGAATACTAAGTATATTCTCCGCTGCTTTGAAATTTTCTCTGGGTTAAGGATTAACTTTCCGTAAGTCATGCATTGTGGGGTTTGGCATCGAAGAGGAGTTTATGTACAGAATGGCTGCTGATAGGGGAATTGCCGTTCAATTACTTGGGAATTCCTTTAGGAGCTGATCCAAGGAAGATTTCTCCTTGGAATGGAATCGTGGAAAGAGTTGAGGAAACTATCGGGCTGGAAGTTGTGGGGAAATGTGATTAATGTAATTGACAAAATTAGAAGGAATTTTTTGTGGGGAAATATTGGTGGACGAAGGAAAATGGCGAAGGTAAAGTGGAAATAGATTTGTTTGCCAAAGGATAAGGGGGTGCGGGAGTGGTGGATATCAGGGTAAAAAACAAGTCACTCATTGCCAAATGGAGTTAGAGATTCACGGTGGAAAGAGAAGCTTTGTGGGGAAAATTATAGTTGCGAAGTACGAATCCCTTGCGCAACAATGGCGAATTAGAATGAGCAACACAAAAGATATGCCGATGGTTTGGAGGGGTATCGTAGAGAATGCTAAAGACACAAAAGTAGCTAAATGGATGGGGAAAGAATCTTTTCGTTGGCTGACTAGGAATGGTAATACGACAATGTTCTGGGAGGATATTTGGTGTGGAGAACGACCTCTAAAAGTGGAACTTCCAAAGTTGTTCCGTTCAGTCAATAACAAGAAAGGTGTGGTGAAAGACTTTTGAACTCGAACGGGTTTAACGAGGTTAATTGGGTTGATTTCTTTATACGACCATAATTGGATAGGAAATTGGATATGCTCAATCGTTTAAAAGAAGTAGTTAGTAGTAAAGTGTCGGTTCCAGAAGAGGAGGATCAATTAATATGGATACATGAAAATAAGGCGGTGTTCTCGGTGAAGAAATTAACAGAATTATTGATCAAAGGAGTGGATCACATTAGTTTCGCCTTTGATAAGATTTGGAAGTTAAAGGTGCCTCTTAGAGTGAGAAGCCTCCTCTGGATGATTTCAATAGATAGGCAACCTACTAAGGAGTTCCTGATTAGAAGAGGTGTGTAGATTTATCAATCGGAGAGAGGTTGCCCTTGGTGCAATAGAGAACTGGAGAAAGTGGAGCATCTTTTTTTTTTCAATGCAAATTCATTGAAGGGTTTTAGAGAAAAATTTCCGAGTGGTGGAATGTGTTGGGTATGGGTCCCACTATGTGGGAAACCCATAATTTCTGCCACAATTTATTGTCCCTTCTTTGGTTTTGTCAAAAGCCATTTTGGGTTTTTAACGGGTGTTGGGCAAAAATTTTAGCAGAGAGCTAAAAAAAAAATAGAGAGAAAGAGAATAGAAAAATCAGTTTTTCAAGCTTGGTGCAGCAGTGATCAACTCTTCGATCGAAGGTCCATCCGTGGTTCGATTGAGCTGATTTTTGGACAGCAGCTAGGTGATAAGGTGTTCTTGACTTTGTACGGTCGGATTTTTCATCTGAGACTTGTAGCGTCGGAAATACCCATTTTTCAGCAGCTACGTTTTTGGTGATGTTCTCTCATTTTTCTCTCTTTTGCTAAAGATTACATATTGTTAGCCTTGTCGGAGTTGAATGCTTGTTGTAGGCTTGATATTGTGATCTTGTAGTTGAACATTTGATGATAGTGGAACTCTTTATCGGACTTTAAAGTCCCGTGGTTTTTACCCTTGATTTAGAGGGGTTTTCCACGTAAAAATATCGGTGTCTCTATTTATTTTTGTTGTGGTTGCATTAATCAATTTGTGGTTGATTAAGGTTGCTAGAGAACATATATTGTGCTATTGTGCTTGCCATAATTTTTGACAGGAGTTATAAGGAGAGAAAGAACACCGGTTGTGCTTTCGTTTTGTTTCGGTTGTTCGGTTTCTTCCCAACAAACTGGTATCAGAGCTTGGTTATTGTGTCAGATAATTATGGAAATTAATACGAGCAAGATGATTATGTTGAATGGCACAAATTATCAACTTTGGCGGAATAAAATGAAGGACTTGTTGTTTGTGAAGGCTTTGCATCTTCCGGTCTTTACTACTCAAAAACCCGATTCGAAAAGTGATGAAGAATGGGAATTTGAGCATCAACAAGTGTGTGGCTTTATTCGGCAATTTGTTGAAGAAAATGTTTACAATCACATTGATTAGGAGACACATGCTCGAACATTGTGGGAGAAGCTTGAAAGCTTGTATGCTTCGAGGTCAGGCAATAACAAGTTATTTTTGCTGAAGAAAATGATGGCGCTGAAATATAAAGAAGGAATGTCTATAGCTGACCATGTTAGTGAATTTCAGAGTGTGATGAATCAGTTGCTTGGTATGGGTGTCAAATTTAATGACGAGATTTTAGGACTTTGGTTGCTTGCTACTCTACCAAACTCTTGGGAGACCTTTCGAGTCTCACTCATTAATTCTGCCCCACAAGGTATTATTACTTTGGATTTGGCTAAGAGTGGTGTGTTGAATGAAGAGGTTAGAAGAAGATCTCAGGGTTCTACATCACAGTCCGAGGTGTTGGTTATCGAAAACAGGGGGAGAAACAGAGACAAAGATGGAAAAGGTAGAGATAAAAGCCGAAGCAAGTCAAGATCGAGATACAAGAATCTTGAGTGTCATCATTGTGGTAAGAAAGGTCATATCAAGAAATATTGCTTCAAGTGGAAGAAAGAGAACAAAGGTGGTGGTGATAAACACGATCGGAATGACGATGAAAAATCCGAGCGTGTTGCTACTGTTACTCGTGAAGATTTGTTAGTTATTTGTGATGAGAATTTGGTCAACCTAGCATGCGACGAGACTAGTTGGGTGATTGATACTGGTGCATCACTTCATGTCACGTCGAGGAAAGAATTCTTCACATCTTATACTCCTGGTGATTTTGGGGTATTGAAGATGGGTAATGATGGTTTGGTTTCAGTTATTGGTATGGGAGATGTTAGCTTGGTAAGTAACAATGGAACAAAGTTAACTCTCAAGGATGTCAGACATGCACCGGATGTCCGTTTGAATTTGATTTCTGCAGGAAAACTTGATGATGAGGGATTCTGTAACACCTTCAGTGAAGGGCAGTGGAAGCTGACTAAAGGCTCCTTAGTTGTGGCTCGAGGAAAGAAGAGCTCAAATTTGTACTTGATGCAAGCTTTGACTTCTCGAGAGACGGTGAATGTGACACTGAATGACAACTCAACTGAGTTGTGGCATAAACGACTCAGTCACATGAGTGAGAAGGGGCTTAGCTGTTTAGCGAAGAAGAATCAACTTTCGGGTTTAAAGAATGCTACACTGAAGAATTGTGCTCATTGTCTAGCAGGAAAGCAGAAAAGAGTTTCATTTAGTAGCCATCCTCCTCATAGGAAATCAGAGTTGCTAGAGTTGGTCCATTCAGATGTTTGTGGTCCGATAAAAGTAAGATCACGTGGTGGTGCACTTTACTTTGTGACTTTCATTGATGATTGTTCAAGAAAGCTATGGGTTTACACTTTGAAGTCTAAAAATCAAGTCTTTGAGGTGTTTAAACAGTTTCAAGCATCAGTTGAAAGGGAAACTGGGAAGAAGTTGAAGTGCATTCGTACTGATAATGGTGGCGAGTACACAGGGTCGTTTCATGAGTATTGTCTGCGACAGGGAATCAGACATCAGAGAACACCACCAAAGACTCCACAGTTAAATGGGTTAGCTGAAAGAATGAACCGGACATTGATTGAGAGAGTCAGATGTTTGTTGTCAGATGCAAAGTTACCAAGATCGTTTTGGGCTGAAGCTTTGAATACAGTGACACATGTGATAAATCTGTCTCCTAGTGTTCCTTTGAAAGGTGATGTGCCAGATAGAGTTTGGTTTGGTAAAGACGTGTCATATGATCACCTACGTGTGTTCGGTTGTAAAGCATTTGTTCATGTTCCAAAGGATGAAAGATCCAAGTTGGATGTCAAAGCTCGACAATGCATTTTTATTGGTTATGGTCTAGATGGTGAGTTTGGTTATAGACTCTATGATCCAGTTCAGAAGAAACTCGTGAGAAGTAGAGATGTTGTCTTCATTGAGGATCAGACCATTGATGACATTGATAAGACGGAGAAAGTGGATTCACAAGGTAGTGGTGACTTGATCGATGTGAATCCGGTTCCCCTAGACTCTTCACCAGATCCTATCCAGGATGATGTGCATGGTGATGTTAGTGGTGACCATCAGACTATAGGTGACTTTGATACTCCCATGGATGATGTTGTGAATGATCAACAACAAGCACCTATAGCTCCACCAGCAGTTCCACTTCGAAGGTCTTCCAGAGATCGACGATCTTCTGTCAGGTATTCTCCTGATGAATATGTTCTTTTGACTGACGGGGGAGAACCTGAATGTTATGAAGAGGCTATGGAGAGTGAATGCAAAGATCAGTGGGTTGAAGCGATAAAAGACGAACTTCAATCCTTGCATGAGAACCATACTTTTGAATTGGTGAAACTGCCTAAGGGCAAAAGAGCTTTGAAGAATCGGTGGGTTTACAGGTTGAAGCAAGAAGAGAAGTCTTCATCTCCATGATACAAAGCTAGATTGGTCGTCAAGGGTTATACTCAGAAAAAGGGGGTTGATTTTGAAGAAATATTTTCTCCGGTTGTGAAGATGTCCTCTATCAGAACTATACTGAGTTTGGTAGCTTGTTATGACCTAGAGGTTGAACAAATGGATGTGCAAACTGCTTTTCTTCATGGTGACTTGGAAGAAGAGCTTTACATGGAGCAGCCAGAGGGTTTTGTTGCACAAGGGAAAGAGGACTATGTGTGCAGATTGAAGAAGAGCTTGTATGGTTTGAAGCAAGCTCCAAGGCAATGGTACAAGAAGTTTGAGTCTGTTATGGGGGAGCAAGGCTACAAGAAGACTACTTCTGATCATTGTGTGTTTGTTAAGAGATTCTCTGGTGATGATTTTATTATCCTTTTGCTCTATGTTGATGATATGCTTATTGTTGGTCAGAATGCTTCTAGAATTGAGAAGTTGAAACAAGAGTTGAGTAAATCCTTTGCAATGAAGGATTTGGGGCCAGCAAAGCAAATTCTTGGCATAAGACTGACACGTGATAGAAAGGCCAAGAAATTATGGTTATCACAAGAGAGGTACATTGAGAAAGTACTTCAAAGGTTTAGTATGGACAAAGCTAAAGCGGTGAATACTCCCTTTGCTATGCACTTTAGATTGAGTGTTAAGCATAGTCCTTCCACAGAAAAGGAGAAGGAAGAGATGCAGAAAATTCCTTACTCTTCAGCCGTGGGTAGTTTGATGTACGCAATGGTTTGTACGAGACCAGACTTGGCTTATGCCGTTGGTATAGTTAGTCGGTTTCTTTCTAATCCAGGCAGAGAGCATTGGAATGCAGTGAAGTGGATTATGAGATATCTTCGTGGCACTTCCAACATGAAACTTTATTTCGGCAATGAGAAACCTGTTCTTGTTGGGTATACAGATTCAGACATGGCCGGAGACATTGACTCGAGGAGATCTACTTCAGGTTACTTAATCACTTATGCAGGGGGAGCTGTGGCATGGCAATCGAGACTGCAAAAGTGTGTTACATTGTCCACCACCGAATCAGAGTTCATTGCAGCAACCGAAGCGTGTAAGGAGATGCTTTGGATGAAGAAGTTTGTGCATGAGCTTGGTTTTACTCAGGAGAAGTATGTCCTGTACTGTGATAGCCAGAGTGCTATTCATCTTGGTAAGAACTCAACTTTTCATGCTAGATCTAAGCATATTGATGTGAGGTACCATTGGATACGAGATGTTCTTGAAGCTAAGTTGTTAGAGCTTGAGAAGATACACACTAATAATAATGGTGCTGATATGTTGACGAAGGCCTTACCAAAAGGAAAGTTTGAAGCATGTTGTTTGACCTCCGGCATGGAGGCATTCCCCACATAGTTGGAGGGGGAGATTTGTTGGGTATGGGTCCCACTATGTGGGAAACCCATAATTTCTGCCACAATTTATTGTCCCTTCTTTGGTTTTGTCAAAAGCCATTTTGGGTTTTTAACGGGTGTTGGGCAAAAATTTTAGCAGAGAGCTAAAAAAAATAGAGAGAAAGAGAATAGAAAAATCAGTTTTTCAAGCTTGGTGCAGCAGTGATCAACTCTTCGATCGAAGGTCCATCCGTGGTTCGATTGAGCTGATTTTTGGACAGCAGCTAGGTGATAAGGTGTTCTTGACTTTGTACGGTCGGATTTTTCATCCGAGACTTGTAGCGTCGGAAATACCCATTTTTCAGCAGCTACGTTTTTGGTGATGTTCTCTCATTTTTCTCTCTTTTGCTAAAGATTACATATTGTTAGCCTTGTCGGAGTTGAATGCTTGTTGTAGGCTTGATATTGTGATCTTGTAGTTGAACATTTGATGATAGTGGAACTCTTTATCGGACTCTAAAGTCCCGTGGTTTTTACCCTTGATTTAGAGGGGTTTTCCACGTAAAAATATCGGTGTCTCTATTTATTTTTGTTGTGGTTGCATTAATCAATTTGTGGTTGATTAAGGTTGCTAGAGAACATATATTGTGCTATTGTGCTTGCCATAATTTTTGACAGGAGTTATAAGGAGAGAAAGAACACCGGTTGTGCTTTCGCTTTGTTTCGGTTGTTCGGTTTCTTCCCAACAGAATGTTGATTGGAATCCAGTTGATAGGTTCTTAGATTTTTTTCTCTTTATGTAATAATGTAAAGTTTCCAGGTATGTGTAAAAACCTATGGCTGATATCGGTGACGACGACATGCTGGTCCGTGTGGCTGGCAAGGAACGAGTTAGTGTTTGAAAGGAAGTGGTCTACAACGAGCAGTTTGTTATTTCACTCCAAGATGTGGGCATTGATGTGGGTTAGGTCTGTTCAAGAAGAATTAAGAGTGCAAAAGAGATAATGGTGGATTTGCCCGTTTAGAAGCTGGTGTGATTTAAAAAAATCTGGGATGGGTGGCATGTTTTGGTGTCCTCTGAAGTATGGTTGGGTGAAATTTAATGTAAGTGGAGTGGCGAACGAGGATGAAGTCGGGTGTGGAAGGGTGTTAAGAGACTCGATGGGGTGGCAAGGGCATCATTTTAGATTCCAGTTGCAGCAAAAGACTCCATTATAGCCGAGGTTGGAGCGATTATCATTGCTTTGGATGTGTATTTAGCAATGGGTTGGAAAGGTAAAAGCTCTCTAATCATTGAGATTGGCTCAAATGAGGTGTTTAGTTAGTTTGAGAACAAAAGATTGAGACCATGGTTGCTGCAATCTACCTTCAAGGATCGAAAACTGAATGGTTAGAGTAAGTAATGTTTCCTTCTCGAAAGCTGAAAAGCACGGAAATAAGATGGCTTATGCTCTGGCGTTAGCTGGAATAAAAAGGCATGGAATGTTTAAGGCATGGTGGTGAATATATCTTGAGTGATGTTGTTGTGTTTCTTCTAAAGAATTGGTTAGCTGTTAGTGTCTAAAGGATTCTTGGTTATATGGGGCTTATGTTTTGGTTGCTTGCACAATTTTTTTAGAGGGCGGAATAACAGAAGGGGGTTTTGGGGGGTCTAGTGGTATAAAATTATGATGTTATCGGGTTGAGATTTTGGTGTTTTGTACTTGGGAGAGGGACACTTTTGTGGGAGTGTTGTTGCATTTTGCAGATTGTAACATTATTTGCAAAAGCTTAAAATGTGTAATAATTCGATCGAGCAAAAAAATGACTTATTCGGCTCTCCAATTTTATAAAAAAAAAAGAGGTATTTTAGCTTTCCATTTAATTTTTCATCTCTTTTAACCCTTAAATTTACACTATTTGTCATATCATCTCAAAATGAATGAAAAAGTTAACGTCAATTAACTTAACATACATGGTGATTGCCACATGGATGTGGTAGATATACTTTGAAAATGTCAAATATGATACTTAAACTATCAATATTTTGTATATTATCCAGTACAAGTACTTTCATAAAATTTTCAACGTAATATCTGTATTTTAAAAATATCCTATGTAACACATAAACTATCAATTTATGTATTGTTATTATGCAAGCACTTAAAACGATCCTCCTCTTCTAGATCGTTAAACATTAGTATTAAGGTTTTGTATTCTTTCTTCAAGAACAGATTTTGCGTCCATATTTACAATAATAATTCAAGAAGCTTTCAAAGAGATGGATCCTAAAATTTTCCAATTAGATGAAGCCATCTTCGAAGGTGAAAGAAATGGAGAGACGGTGGAGAAGAATAAAAAAAACTAAAATCGTAAGAGGGTTAAGAAGTAATTTTATTTTAACATTTTGTTAATTTTTTTTAATTTTTTAATTATTTTAAAATAATTTAATTAAAGTTAAATTAAGTTAAAGATAATATATGATTGAGTGTACAATAATCTTTGTATGCTTTTAAAAACTAATTATGTGACATTATTTTATTCGCACTTAATTATTATATATTTTAGGATCATTTTAAAATAAGTTTATTTTCTATATATTATATATTATCAAATGTGTTTGAAAAAATAAACTACTGAAAATATTAAATTTTAATTGATTTATTTTGGCATAATGATACATTCAGCTCTTAATGTTTAAATCTTTTGTCGATTTGACTCTAATTTTTTTGTACTCCATGTTTTTTTTTTGGAATTCCTAGTGTTGTATTTTTTTAGGGTAAACTACAAAAATAATCACTTTTGTTTACCTCAAATTACATTTTAATCACTTATGTTTAAAATGTTACGTTTTAGTCACTTGTATTATATTTTTGTTACGAAGTGGTCACTCTCCCGTTAAACTCCGTTACCTCCTTAATAGCGGTTCTACATGACAATCTCAATAGATTTTAAAAGCCAACATAAATACCCTACATGACAGTCTAAATTAAATTTATTTAATTAAAAACTTATTTTATTAAATACTACACAAACTGATAAATTTGTCAAAATCTTAAATATAAATATAGATACAATACTAGATGGGGATTCTATTTTATCATGTTTGCATCTATATTCGATGCATATTCAACTACAAATTGCGGTAAGTTGTTAAAATATATAATAATATAAAATTGAGCATACTTACATCAAGCGTATACTCACATTCTATACTAAAATCGACAGAAAAAAGTAAAATGTAACATAAAATTACAAATTTACTGTGTAGGATTAAATGCCATCAACAAGTGAAAACTACACTCCAAATAGGGTAAAATCAAATAACCATCAAAGATCATCAAGAAAATACAACTGAACTTTTGCAGGCATTCTTTCATGGAGCTGTTGAATACTTTCCCTAACAAGATTAAAATCAATCTCCGAATGTCTTAACGAGTTAAAGCAGTTGCTAGGATCACCTAAATAAACTGCTGTTATCTCAATCTTTTCGAGTTCAATGGCAAAATCGAAAACAGCTATGATGAAATCCACAGCGATCTTATTGCCAAAAAAACCAGAAACCGAAACCTCCTTTAGATATCGGTGTGGAGATATAGAAATTCTTCTCAATGCTTGGTTTTTATCGGAAGGTAGCTCAAACTGTTATTTGGATTTTCGAAAGTAAATGTTAGGTACAGATGCGTGTCTCTTGATAAAGTTTATGTTCGATTGAACAAGAATACTTACATGTAACTCGAGCCGATGCAAGAATGGTGATGCCTTGACAAAGCAACTAACCATTTTGTAGCAATGTGAATCCCATAGAGATTGTACGAGCCCATTTTGCCCGGGCCCATACCAACAAAATAACTCAAATAATAAACCCAAAAGTAACAGCCTATTTACAAACCCAAACTCTGACCCAAAATTTAAACCCAAACAAATCAAAACCCTAAAGCCCAAATGGCCCAAAATCTAAAACATTTTTCAGCAAAGTTCAGCAGCAAACCCTAGGTGGCCGTCGCATGCCTCACGTGGCCTCCTCATCTGCCACACCTCCAGCTCTCCATGCCACCATGTCGGCTACCATGCCCCTCAGCCTTGGCCACCACGCCCCACGCGTCTGACACCCCCACCTGCTCCACCGTGCCCATCATCTGCAACAAGAACAAACACAACAGCAAAGAAAACATGCGAATGATGGGGGAAGTAATAAACAAAAGAAACGAAAAAAAATATATTGGCTTTAAAAGCCGAAATCTATTTTTGTAACATGGGGGTTTTTCTTTTCTGTTTTCGTTTTAACATTCGTTCAAATGTTAAAAAGAAATCAATAACCAAGATAGAATGAAACACATGTACAAGCCGTGATTTTAACACTGAAATCAGAAGTTCAAAGTTGTCAAAAAAATCAAAAACTACAAGTATAAGGTAATCTTTTTCTTTATTTTTTTTGTCTCGTTCTCTAAACCTATTTTCCATATATAAATATTAATATATATAAAAAATACAAGAAATAAAAAATATAAAAAAAAATATAAATTTTTTACCTTTTCCAGCCACCGCGTGCGGTGGCCGGCGCCGGCGCCGGCGAGCCTCCGGTGGCCGTCCGGTGACCGGCCCCCCTGGCCGGATTTCCCTTCCCCCCTCCCTTCTCTCTCCCTTCTCTCTTCCCTCTCTCTTC
Organism: Gossypium hirsutum; assembly: GCF_007990345.1. Classification (NCBI taxonomy): domain Eukaryota; kingdom Viridiplantae; phylum Streptophyta; class Magnoliopsida; order Malvales; family Malvaceae; genus Gossypium; species Gossypium hirsutum. The sequence continues at coordinate 65,506,474 of NC_053447.1, read as the reverse complement.
TTTTTTTTTCTTTCCCTCTCCCTAAATGATTTTTTTGGTTATTTTAGGCCTTATATAGCCCTCCAAAACGACGTCGTTTTGGGGGCTACACTTAAGCCTCAAAACGACGTCGTTTTGACCATTGCCCGACCCATCCGACCCGACCCGCTAGAGGATCGGCGTGTTTTCGTTTGAATGGGATATTTATGCGCGCAGTCCTCCCGCTTTTTCAGGGTTTTGCAATTAAGTCATTTTTCTTGTTTCCAATTTGGCCCCATAATTTCTCGCGATTTTCGATTTAGTCCCCGCTAATGTGCTGCGTTTTAATGGAATGGAATAATTGTTGTTTCGGTCCCCCTATGTTTTGTGCGCGCTTAAATAAGCCCATTTCTCTTCATTTCCTTTCACATTTGCCCCACAACTTTGTTTTTAATTCAATTTTAGTCCTTTTTTTTCGTTTATTTTTATATCTTTATTAAATATCCTTGTTATTTTTATATTATTAGTATTATTAGTATTACTATTATTATTATTATGTATTAGTATATATTTTTATTATGTACGTGTATACACATATATATATTTTCATATTTAATATTTTTATTTCATTTTTATTCTAATATTTTATTAATCTTATGTTTGTTTCTTTTATATTCCAATGTTATCATTATTATTATTATTATTTTTATTTTTATTAGTTTATGCTTTGTTATATATTTATATATTTATAATACGTATATATACTTGACATATTTGTATATACCTCGGTAATATTATTACTAGTTTTTGATATACGCATATATTACCTAAATATTTTAGTATTATGTATATTCTTCATGTATTATATATGTGTTCTTAATACTATACTTTATTTGTATCATGTTTTTATGTTGTATTATTATATTTTAATATTATATTATATAATTATATACATATATCTTTTATATATATTATCATTGTATATATTTTAATATTATTAGTTATATTTTACACTATTATATACATTTTTCTAATATTATATTGTATATACTATTGTTTATATATATATATGTGTATGTATTTATGTAGTGTAGAAAATAGTTTTATTATTTTTCTTATCATTTCTAAGGTATGCATATACTATATATGTTCTATGTATGTTATATGGATTTTTAATATCGCTAAATATATATGTCATCATCTTATATATTATTATATTAAAATATTTTAATATTCATAATTTCAAATTGTTGATACATTTTTATAATATATATTTAAGTACATACTTTTCATTTATTATAAATATACTTTTTATATTTTTATATTTCATATTTTTATGTATACATAGATATAGGCATGAATACATACATCTTAATTCATATATATGTATATATACGTACTTATACATACTTAAATATATTTTTCATATTTCATAATTCTTATATACTTACATATATTTATGCATATTTTACATCATATACATACTTATATATATTCTTTATATTCTTAAAAATGCTTTTTGTATATTTCACATATTTTATAATTCACATACATATATTTTATATTATCACGATTTGTAAATATATATAAACACATATTTACATTTTTATTTTTGTAATACTTACCGATTTTTTATATATGTATATATTTATCTATGTTTTCATATTCTATAATTTATATGCATTTCTTATTTTATGGCTTAAAATTATACATGCATATACATTTTTATATAATTGTATTTATTGTCATCATTGTTATTTGGTGTTTGTTTATTTATTCATGTACACTTGTGCTTTTTCTAAAATGTTAGTTCTATTTATTTATTTGTATGCTTTGTTTATGTAATCGCCTCGTCATTTCATTTTGCCTATTGTATTGTTGTTACTCACTTTACTTTGCTCACCTTGTCGTATTCGTTATTGTTTTGTCAAGCATTGACACTAAACATCAAAAGGAAAATTTTTCTAAATAAGGCAATATTTCGCGTTTGGAAAATCGAGAAAACGTGCCCTAACGTGCTGGGTTTTGATTTCTCGTTCGACTAAATAGCCAAATATCCTCTTAAAGCTTCAAAGTATGGTTTCATTAAACTATAAGGTGATCTTGGTTTCGATGGTTTAGAGTATCGTGTCCTAACGTGCTGGATGTGATATTCCTTCGGAACAAGAGAATCTTATATTTCAATTCACGTTATCAGAGTTTCTTTTAAGGATCGTATTTTTTAAAACTCTTCAAATTTTCAATTTTCGACACTAAGACACTGATTAATCAACTAGGTACCAATTTTTGGGCGTATCGAGGGTGCTAATCCTTCCTCGTGCGTAACCGACTCCCGAACCCGTTTTTCTTTTTTTGAATTTCATAGACCAAAATCTTTGTTTTAATAAAAATTAAATCGTTTATTAAAAACAACCACTTTTCGAGGTGACCCGATCACACCTTATCAAAAAAGATTGGTGGCGACTCCCGTTTTCATTCTTTTTTCAAAATCCAAGTCGACCCCGTTTTATCCAAAAAATGGTGTCAACAGAGATCAAGGGAAGAATTCCAAGTGCTCAATGACAGATGTTTTAACTTGCAGAGTAAAGGGACCTTAAATGACAACGTGTTCGGATATGCTTTCCACTCACCTTATAAGACCTAACATCCATCATCAAATACTCCAACTGGGGAAAGTAAGCAGCAAATAGGTCAAAACCAAAATCTTTGCTTTGCCTATAAGGTAAAGCCAAAGAATTTGTAATTGGGTATTCCCCATATCTCCAAGAAGGACACATGCAAACATTAATGAGCTGTTTAGCATCCTTAACCAAAATATAAATCCTGGGCCCTAAATACTTAAAGGAAACAAGATTTGGAGCAAAGATTCCAATATTCTTCAAACCAGAACAATGGTATATCTCCAAGCAATTCAACTTCATGTGAGGAACTGTATGCTTTATATTCTCTAGCCCAGGGCTGTCAAGCAAACGTAAGCACTCAAGAGATGTGCAGCTAGATAAAATGGTTTCAAACTGTTGGTTCGTAAGTTCTACAGATTTCAAGAAGAGCTCTTTAAGACCCTCGAAACGATTGTCAACATTCAAAAGCGGTGTACGAATGGATAAAACACGATCCAATTGTACCAAATAAGGCTCAATCCCCTTCGATCTATCGAAGAGGGTAAGTGGGATAGAGTAGTCCTTGGTGTCGAATGCCCAATATAAGACTGGACAGGTTGAGAAGTTTAATTCAAGCTTAGAAACCCTAAATGCGATTGCAAAAGCAACCCAAAGATCAATATGACAACCAGAGCTTGCATCTAATGGATAATGAATGCCAAACTCATGCAGTTTTAGACCTTTATGAAGCCTCAACACTTGGTTAACCACTTGTATATATGTATGCGTGTAATCAGCTCCATATATTTTACGATGTAAGATCTCTTCATATCTAAAGTTGAGGTTATAGAGGGATCTCCATAATATTGCCATCTTCGAGAGATGATGCTGGTGGCAATTAATTCTTTCAATGTCAGCAGTGATAAAATGATTACGAGGATATCATCTGTCAATCCACTAATCTTATCTTCCAATACTGTTGGAACTAAGAAAACAGTTTGAAGAAATTTGACAGAAACTTGAGCTTGAAGGCTCGAAACTTGCTGAGCAAACAAACAGAATCAGCTAAGGCTTTTGGACAAAATGTTTGAGTAAAAACCAGAAAAATGAAGAAGAATTCTGATAATTTCATTAACAATGAATGAAGGCACTAGGCCATTACATATACCAAGCTTTTCAGCTAGTGAAAATGAGAAATCACCTAAACTTCACCTAACCCCACTAATTAATAACATTGTAACTTGTTAAAAACATGACTTGCACACATGGTAAAGCTGATTTATCAGCTCAAACTTAACCTAATTACAACAAGTACATTAACAACTTAGTTCTAATCCAACTAAGTTACAAAATATCAATTGAAGTAACAAAACTAAACAAAACAGCAGCATGAACTTCAGCTGCAACTGCATGGCTCAGGCAGCTTCTCTGCTTCTTGTCTGCATGCAGGCCAAACTTCAACAAATACCATCCTTTTGTAGTCCTGATTGATCATACACTTTCGTTATATATTTGCGGAAAACAAAACTATAAAATTTCATACAATTTTATTAATGAAAACTTTAAATCAAATACATACATACCTAAATTAATGAATACTAGTAACTGATTCAATAACTTAACTAAATTCGCAGTTACAAATGAGAACTTAACATAAGTTCTTCATAAATATCATGAAAACTTGGTTCCACTCTGGTTGTAGCGTTCCAACGTGGACAGAGTGTTCTAACATAGAGCAAACAGTTGACTTTTATAGCTAACCAATTTAATTTCATGATTATCTAATGCTTTCATGGTTACACCCTAGTTGTACTCTTCCACCCTAGATGGAGAGTTCTAATGTGAAACAAACAGTTAAGTTTTATAACTAACCAATTTAATTTCATCATTATCTAATTTCAATTAGATACATTATTTTTAAAATTTAAAAAATATTAGTTTTTAAAATACTTGTATAAATACAACTAATACTTACATAAATATAGATATTACTTTTTAAAAAAGATAAGGATTGTTGAATGTTGAGGGACTGAATTTGAAATTAGTGTAAATGAAGAGTTAAACTCCTGTCTTCTGCCATGGTTAATATTGTATTAATTTTAAATAAAATTATTAATTTTTAAGCAAAAATAACATTATTAATTATTAAAATAGTAAATAATATCCATTATATTGATAAGTATTATTTATATTTCATATAAAATAATATTACATTTTATCAAAATGTCTCTAATCCAAATGATGTTTCGCTATTAGCCAATGAAGTTTCATGTCATTGATTGGTATGATCAGAGTATATGTTACCAACCTATTGAGTGATTTCTTTGAATTGAGATTAAAGAGTGGATCATCTGGTTCACTATCTGCAAATTTCCCGTCCTTTGGGTAATTCCATGAGAGTTTCTATAACTAAAATCCTGGGTTAATTTTGTTTTGATCCGCCAGTTGAGGATGCCCTAAAAATCTGTCACAGAAGATTAAACACCAAGAGCAACAATGTTATGCTGCAAAAGCTTCCCGGATGATTGGCCATCAAAGTCCACACTAACCCGCAATTTCCCAAGGGTGCTTGTGTAGATCAAAATGCACACTAGCGTTATTTCCTTGAATTTTGGAACTTGAAAAGGATATGGAGGTTTCCTGCAAAACCCCAGCAGTGTAGCTTTCCTCTTCGCCTTTGTCAGCCCTGTAGGATGGAAACAACAAAATTGCATCAAATTCATCTCATAAACACAGAAGTGAAATTTGAGTTGAAATTCTGGATAAATTGCTGTTATAATCTTAAACAATTGAAATTTCAATCCAACTAAATCAATATTTGAACTTACTCATCAATAAGCCAGAGACCTGCAGCCCTCTTTACCTCACAATCAAAGAAGACTGAAAAAGACTGGAAACCGAGTATAATCACTTTACTTGCCTGGCAAGGTTGTACTTTGGTTAAATTCGGGTATTAGTCCCTATATTTTGTGCATGTCTTGGATTTAATCTCTATAATATTTTTTGGCCAAATCTCTATAATTTAAGGTGATTGTTTTTAGTCACTATACTTTTTAAATTGGTCCTTTTTAATCCCTATACTTTTTGAATTTTGAAATTTTATTCCTAACTCAAATGATAGTAGATAAATTCATTTGTGTAAATTTTGTTATTACTCTTATAAGACGTGTAAAGTTATGAATTTAGTTTATGTTCTCCAATTCGATCATTTTTAGTCACTATACTTTTCGAATTTTGAAATTTCAGTTTTCACGCAAACAACAACTGTTAAATCCATTAACTGATTTTTATGCACATAATATGTGTTAATAGCAAACTGACATGGCAGTACACATGTAACAATAGAAAAATTATAAAATACTTCTTTTGGTACGATAATTTTTATAAAAAAATTTACGAAATTTATATTTCTTTACATTTTCTATAATTTTCTTACAAATTTATAAAGTTTTATATTTTTATATTTATATATATTATAATTTTTTACGATATTTATAAAATTTTAAAATATTTTATATATTTTTTAAGATTTTTATATTTTTATTAAAATTTAATAATATTTATAGCCTTTATTGATTTTATTTTTTATAAATTTTTTTCTAATTTTTAATAAAAGCAGGGGCTTAATTGCTTTTTTGAAAAAGTTTGAGGGCTTTTTAATTCATTTTGAAAGTTCAAGTACCCAATTGAGTGCAAAAAAAATAGGGGCTTAATTGCTTTTTTGAAAAGGCTTGAGGGTCTTTTTTGATGTATTTTGAAAGTTTAAGTACCTAAATGAGTGCAAAAAAAAGGCTTAATTGCTTTTTTTGAAAAAGTTTGAAGACTTTTTGCACCCTTAAACTAATATTAAAATAGTTAATTATTATATTTTAATCAATAAATATTTTAAATATAATATTAACAAATATCTTATTTATAAGTATATAAATTAAAATAATATAATATTTAATATGAATAATATATTAAATAATATAGTTTTATGATATTAAGAAATTAATTTTAAATTTTTACTTAATAATTTTATACTAAGGATAAAATAATCTTTTACGACTATCACTTTTCAATTCAACAACACTATCTCATATAACCAAATAATACTATTATTACTTTATTCTAGTAATACTACTACATTTCTATTCCATCCTCGTAAAATAAACTATTCAATTCCTATTTTATTTCATTTTAGTAAACCAAACATATTGTAAAGATCAACTCACTTCTCAAATTATTTAGTTGCTTCACTTAAATTAAACTTGTCTATAAATTTGGCCACCTGGCCCAGCTCGAAAGCTTGCTCAAAAAGTTGATGGGTTTTGGTAAAAATATAACCTCGAAAAATGGACTTGGATAAAAAAATAATACTCGTTTTCTAAACAAACCAGGTCTCGTGTAAGTTTTTTTTTTTGCCCAGCTCAAATACCCTTAATAAAGTATCAGTGCCTTTCACAAAAGTATCAATACAGTTTTAAGATTCAATGTTTTAAAAATTAAAAAAAATTGTGTATATATAATGATAAATTTAGCCTCAATGTTTATATTCTTTTTAATTTGATCCTTATTCTTTTTTTAGCTAAATTTGACATTCAATCTTTCAAAAAAAGTCAAACCACTTCTTTTAACAGAGATGCTTACTAAAATATTAATTATTTAACAATGTTGATATAACAACTCATGTGATAATCTACATGTACTTTATATTGATGTGACATTATTTGTCTTATATGCAATGTCAAAAAAATAAAAAATTATAAAGTATTCAAAAAAATTAAGAACATATATAATATAAAGTATAAAAATATCTTTTTTTTAAATGTATAAAATGCACGGGGATCTTTTTTTTAAATGCATAAAATACACGGGGATTGCCATAGTGTTGTCATGTTTAAAAATGTAATGTTTTAGTTAGTATTTTGTCAAATTTAGCCCCAAAAAAAGAATAAGAGCCAAATTGACAGAAAATGTAAACATCAAGGGCTAAATTTATCATTATACCATAAGAAAATTCATAAAAAGAAGGCATAATAATTTTTTTGGCCCTCCAACTTTACAAAAAAGTTATTTTAGCCATCCATTTAATTTTTGTCTCTTTTAGCCCTTAAAATCACATTTTTTTGTCAAATTGCCCAAAATGGATGAAAAAGTTAACGATTATTAACTTTTCTGACATGGCATACATGTCATGTCATGTCAGTATTTAATTAATTTTTTAAAATAGTAAAAAATTATAATTTTTTGAATTTTTAAAATTTTTAAAATTAATTAAATGTTAACATCTAATCCACATGTATGCCCCACGTACGTAAAGTTAAAAAAATGTTAATTTTTTCATCTATTTGGGGTGATTTGATAATAAATACAAGTTTAAGGGCTAAAAGAGTAAAAAATAAATAGATAGCTGAAATGACTTTTTGTATAGTTGGAGGGCCAAATAAATCATTATAGCTAAAAAGAAACGTATAGTATAAGGACCTAAAAATAATATATACCTAAAGCAAGTTAAGGGAAAGGGACCTTTCTTCTTTCCTCTGATTTTCTTATTCCCGGATTCTCTCTTCATCTCCCACTTCTCAAAACCCTAATTATATTTTTTTATTTCCCATTTTGATTCAGAAATCGAAGCTTGCCAATGGCCAACAGTAATCTCCCTCGAAGAATCATCAAGGTTCCTCTCTCGATCTTCCTCTGATCCTTCTCAATTTTCCCGCTTTGTTTGTTTCCCGAGATTCCTAAATAAAATCTTAGTTCTTTTACTTTTGTTTTTCATTTTCTTCGTTCCTAAAGTTTAGTTTAGTAACTCAAGTTTTTTCTGGCTTTGATGAATCAAAATCCTCAGCTATTTATTTTATGATCGTCTTCTGATATTGAAGAAAGCATTACCTCTTTTTCTTCTTTGTTTGAATTGTGTATTTTTCATGCTTTAATTTTGGTTTCTTTATCTTTGATCTAAGCAGGAAACTCAGCGTCTCCTCAGTGAACCTGGTAAGCACTTTTTATTTTTCGCTCTTTTTATTTAAAAAAAATTATAGAAATTCATGTTGGTACCGGTGTTGTTATTCATTTCTCTTTTTTTTTTTAAAAAAAGATTAGCTGAACAAATTTGAATTTTTTGGGTTTTTTTAGTAAGAGAGTATTGTTTTTGTTTCTTTTTATTATGATAGCTCCGGGAATTAGTGCTTCACCATCAGAGGATAATATGCGATATTTCAATGTGATGATCCTTGGTCCCACACAGTCTCCATATGAAGGTAGTTATTTTTTCATCTAATTGTTGCAAATATTTTTGCTTTGTTGTAGAACTGCAAATTTTACATTTGATTGTATAATGGTTGAGAATGGGCTAATTTAAATCATAAAGTGGGGCACCATTGCCAATCATCAGTCCCCAATGCTGATTTCTGTATGGTTAAACTTGGAAAGTTTTCGATAAAATGGTTTCCTAGTTTCTAGTTTACTTAATATTTTTTGTTGGTTTTCGATCTTTTTTAAAGAGAAAATCAGTCTGGTGTTCTCATTCTTGAAAGCTTTGGTCAAATTAGCTTTTTTCAGTCTTATGCGGTGCTTAGTCTGGTTATTGAATATTGTTTTTGGTAATATCTCCTTTTTTTTTGTTGCATTATGTAATTAGTTTTGTGCTTATGTATAGGTTATGATGCCTTTTCTTGTTTGAGATTTTAGGAGGGGTTTTCAAGTTGGAACTTTTTTTGCCTGAAGAATATCCCATGGCCGCTCCCAAGGTACTGGACTTTGAGTCATTTGTAAAGTAGCATGACCTTCCTGTTTCTGTATCTGTTGTTTGTAAGTTGGATTGCTGATCCTTGGATATACAGTAATACTTGGCTTCATCTAAAAAATGTTACTTATGGGGATCTTAATATGATTTAAAATGATGTAGTTTGTTTTATCTTTTACTGTTAGTGCTTCTGGTTTTCATCACTCCCCCTTGGTGATTCTGGCATATAGTTGGTCTCCTTTGGCTTGTTATGTTTTGCTCTATTTTCGTATTTAAAATATTTACTCAACGAATTGGAACTTTCTATTTGGTTCTCTTGCACTTGTGATTCATGAGTTTAGTGTATTGGTTGGCCATTCAGCATCAATTTATTGTTCTCTATTCTCAAAAATTTTCTATCAACCATTAACATCATCCTTTTTTGGGTATATTTTGCATTTCTGTCCACCATTAACCACTTTGATGTAACAGGTTCGATTTCTTACAAAGATATATCATCCTAACATTGATAAGGTTGGCACCTGTTCCTTCTTTTGTCCTTATTATATGATGTGAAAGATTTATTTTTTTTTCCGTTTTGGGGGGCTTTTAAGGTTGAGCATATCTTGCAGCTTGGGAGAATATGCCTTGATATTCTCAAGGACAAATGGAGTCCAGCTCTGCAGATCCGAACTGTACTTTTAAGGTATTATAAGTTAATGTAGATGTAATCTATTTTTGTAAATTGGTATGGCTTACAATTGCCTGCAAAAATTCCTAAAAACCATATTTCATGGTGCTATACTGTTTTTTCCTGGAAAATTAGGTATTATAAGGAAAAACGGCAGTTGAATGTTTCCATCGCTGCCTATTTACGTAGTTTTTGTTTTGCTAGAAAGACTTCTCTGCTATTTCTAGCACTAAAATTATACTAAAACTGTGGAAATGGACTCATTTATCCTTATTTCTGCATTATCTTGAGTAGCACGATTCTACATTGACATTAATATTTTTATTTCAGCATCCAGGCACTCTTGAGTGCTCCAAATCCAGATGATCCACTCTCCGAGAATATTGCTAAGCACTGGAAATCAAACGAGGCTGAAGCTGTTGAGACAGGTAAAATCCATAGTTGCAATCATAGATCATCGAGATTGCTTAAGTCTATACTAAAATCAAGGATTATATTGATTCACTGATCAACTGTTCTTGATTGACTATTTGCAGCAAAGGAATGGACGCGTTTATATGCAAGCGGTGCATGAAGACCGGTGGAACCGTTTGCTCTCATAAAATAACATTTTTATGCAATGTGAGCTATTCAATGTCAATTTCATATGGAAATCTGGACGAATGACAGTTTGAAACAGTTTGATATTTGCAAAAAAAAAAAGAAAAAAAAGCTTCCAGGTGCTACCCTTTTAATTGTAATTCGGTCGGAAGCAATCTCTAAGCTTGTATGATAATACACATGGTTCTCTAAAACTCCCAAAGGCTTCAACTATGGGATTATTCTCTAATATGGTGATTTCAGATTCTGGTTATATGTGTGTGTGTAATGAATCTATCAACTGGAAATGAAAGAATGGATTGATTAAATTTTGAGGCTTAGGGTTGTGTATTGTTCTTGGACCATTGAAACCTATAACATTTTCAACTTGTTTTAATGTTATGCTAAGTTCACCAATATATTCTGGTAGTATAGGTTTGGTTATGATATTTTTGAAGTTAATAATACAGATTTTATAGCTCTAATTTTACAATAGATCAATAAGATTTAAAAAAATTGTTTTTGTTATTCATTATTCTCTATTAAATTTAAAAAAGCAAATCTAAACTAATTTAGTTTTGAAATGTGAATAACATAAGATGTAGTTAAATCTAAAAAGGAAGAAAATAATAAACAATTATAAAAAAATGATAAAATCATTCTGTTGTAGTTTTTTTTAAGTATCCTGTGTCATGTTGTGATTGTGACACATGATAAAAAATGATAAAAATTATATAAATTAATAAAAATTATAAACAAATTTTGAATTTTAGGCTTATTGTTATGTAAATCTTAATACATAATTTGGTACTAGATATCTGTCTTAATTTTTTGCCTAATCAGGTACCTATATTTAATCAAGTTAAATATTTTGGTCCCAAAAGTAACAATTTCAACTTTTTAATATTTAATTCGGGTTTTAGAATTGATTTGATGAATAGTAATAATTAATTAATAATATTATCAATTAATTTTCATCAAATCAATCTTAAAACTCAAACTACGTATTCTATTGTGCTGTACTTGACAAATTAAACAAATTCATAATCAACACTAAGGTTATTCTATTAACAAAATTATAAAAAAATAAAACCTAATAATAATAACAATTTATTTTTATCAAATCAATTTTAAAATTTAAATTAGACACTAAATATTTAGTATTGTTACCTTTAAATACCAAAATATATCAATTTTTTAAATACATATAATAAATTGGACAAAAAAAATAACACAATTATCACGTTAAAAAAAAAGTCGTCAGGTATGAAATGATATATTTTTTAAATCATTGAATAGGTTGAGGCCATCAGCCGAAAATGAGGCGTAGAAGAAAAAAATGCCTTCGATGTCAAATTTTCAGCCCAATAAAATAATTAGAAAAAAAAATTTTAAGAAAAAAAAAAGGCAAATGGGGGGTTTTAGGAGGTTTTAGGCAGGGCAAGCCGGCAATGGAGGAAAGTTTTGTACTTGTCGTCAACCAACACCGCAAACACCTATAGAAACCTTGACCCAGCTCTCTGACCCACCGATTTCAACTCGCCCAAATCTCCCAAAGAAATGTCTTCTCAAAACCCAGAACCCGAACAATCCCCTGATCCCAAAGCCCTGAAAGACCCAGAACTCAAGCAACCCTCGGAAGAACCCCCAAATCAAGAATCCAAAGTAGAAGGAGAAGGAAAAGAGGAAGAAGAAGAAGAAGGTGAGTGTGGGTTTTGCTTGTTCATGAAAGCAGGAGGATGCAAAGAAAGCTTTGTTGGGTGGGAAAATTGCATCCGAGAAGCTGAAGAAAACAAGGAAGATATCGTGGAAAAATGCTTTGAAGCAACCTCAGCTTTGAAGAAGTGCATGGAAGCCCACGCTGATTACTATGAACCCATTTTACGAGCCGAGAAGAAGGCTGAGGAACAGGCAATTATTGAGTTGGAGAAAGAAAAGGAAGAGGAGGGTTTGAGTCCTCAGGAAGATTTCAAGGATTTGCAGAAGAAATCAGATGGTTAGTGAGTTTTGGGCATAATTGAGTATTTTAACTTAGTGAATTTTTAGAAATTCAACGAAATTGAAATATTTTTAATACTAAATGTTATTGTTTTATGGATGATGGAAATATGGCCATCAGAGACTAGAATAAATTTTTCATTCATATTGGAACCAATGGAGTGTTAGATTACACATTTTGGATAGTTCTTTTCCAAAGATTTGAACTTCAGACCTTGAATTGGAATTTCAAGTTCTAACTGCATGGTTTATTTGACAAGAGTCTTTCCTTTCATATTAGTGAATGGATGTTAAGCTTTTTACAATGGCAATTCTTTCTTTATGGATAACTTTTGGATTGCTTTTGTATGTTTGATCACTTGATCGTTAATCTTGATTAGCGTCATTCAATTCTAGTAGTGTTGAATCTATGATTGTTGATCTTAGAACGATCCTTGGCATTGCTACTGAATTTCCTTACTAGTGTCTACTTGTATCCTTAAATTGCTTTTGGATTTTCTTTTTTATGTTGATCCTTAATGTTGGGAGATTCATTCAAATCAAGAAGTGACTTGATAATATGATTATTCATCTTAGAACGATCCTTGACATTGCTGATTAGTCGTCATTTATATCAAGTTTACTTACTAGTGTCTACTTGTATCCTTGATTTGATATTGGATTTTTTTTTCTCCTTTTTTTTTGGTATGCTGATCCTTAATGTTGGTAGATGTCATTCAATTCAAGTAGTGACTTGACTATATGATTATTCATTATAGAATAATCCTTGGTATTGCTGATTAGTCATTGATTGTATTTGCTTACTAGTGCCTACTTGTATCCTTAATTTGTCTTTGGATTATTAGATGCAATTCAATTCAAGTAGTTACTTGAATTTATGATTATTGATTTTAGAATGATCCTTGGCATTGCCGATTAGTCATTTGTTGTATTGAGTCTACTTATTAGCGTCTAGTTGAGCATGCATCCTTTAATTGTTTGAATGAATTGTGAAATCACATAAGAGGACCTTAAATTTGTTTTTAACCAATTACCTCAGCTGAAACTTTAGAAATTGATTGGTCTTAGAGTAGGCTACCCCTGAGCAAAAGAGCCTATCTTTCGAATGTGTTATGATGTCCACAGCAAATGACCATATTTTTTTCCTTTGTATGGAAAGAATTATTACTAGGAGTTGTACTTTCAAAGGTGATTATTGGATACAAGTATGCATCCAATTTGAATATACTCAAAGTTTCAAGTTATTCCTTATATTTGGATATGTTTGAAAACGCGTTGGACACTAGTGTCAAAAACAGTACTTTATGGAAAATGAAGAGTTTGGGTACATTAGGTCATATTACTACTACTGTTGTAGTGTAAAGATCACTTTAGTATTCTTCAAAAGGCTAAATCATGAAGGATTCACATTGGATGTACTATTAGTTTATAAATCTCTACAACATCAATGAACCACATGATGTCACCTATTAATAAGCTAAGATATTCGTATTATTTAAATGATGTGTCATGATACGCGTACAGTAATATGATCAAGTAGTCAAGTACTGTGTTGCTTCATAGGATTCTAGAAAAAGGTCATAAATGATCAGAATCCCCTTGTTTTCATTGCATTTTTATGCCTTCTAAACTATTTTTATAGCTTCCTTATTATTAGTGGATATCATTTAAGTAGTGACTTGAATCCACCATTATATAGAACACATTTTGGGTTGCTTAGTTAAAACTTGGTTGTTTTTGGTTCACTTATTGCCTCATCTTTTATCCTTAATTGTTTGAATGAATAGTTAAATCACATAACGTACATTTGCCTTCGTCAATTACTCCTCGGCATCCTTGTACATTTGCAACCTTTCTTGGTTTACTTGGTTCTTTCATACCTTCCAAAAATTAATCGGAATGGCTGGACTGAGGGCATTGTTCGTGCTGTGATTGCAACGAGACCATCACATCGGTGAAGTAGGCATGGTAATTTCCAGTTTTGAAAGATCTAGGCTCAAATTGATTGTTGTTTTTTGCATTTTACTATATCCCTCTTGTTTTTGGTTCATTTTATATTTCTTGCTTGCCAATGTAGGGCCTCTTGGCCATTATGTTTATGAATGGTACCATTAGCACCTAATTTCTTGTGTCAAGGCTCAAGTATTAGTTGATAGTGAATATTGTGAACAAAACCGAGATGTGATGTTTTGGCACAAGTTCACACCTCGTAACCTTTTTAGTAGTCGCATCTAGTAGATTTGAGGTTGGAATCTCAACATCTGCAGTTGTTTCTCCTTATTATAAAAAAAACCTGTCGGCTCATTTTATTTCTCCATTGCCTCCTGTTATGTGAGCTTTTTACATGCACTCATCTCAATATTACAAAGCAAGTGTATATATATTTGGCATTACCAAGCTAATTATTTATTTACACCAAACTATATGTATTTAATTGTATACAAAAATTAGGGATGGTATTTGAATGGATACCCTTTTTTCTCATTGTTGAGGTTGCATGTGAAAATATGATAGGTTTTAATAGAAGTTCATCATTTTAAAACTTGATACGGAAAAACTTGGTGTCTTTGTAGAGTTCTTTTCGTTCTTTTCTTTTTTAAACTTAGGTTTCAATATTTGTTCAAGTATTTTATTTCACATACATATATGAAGAGTAGAACCTAATGCCTATATTTATCTGAGGGGATAAATATCGGTTAATCCAATACTAGTATACTTTTTTTTCTATTTTTTCATATATTTGAAAATTCATATTTTTTATATTTATAACTAAATATGTTTCAAACAATATTGAAAACAAAATAGAGAAATGGTTGGTATTTCAAAACAATATTAGAAAATATTTTTTTAACTAAATAAAATATTGAGCATATTAAAATATTTAGAAATTATTAAAAATGAAATAGAGAAATGGTAAAAAAAAAATAGATTTATGTTTCAAAGAAAGTGGAAAATAAAATAGAGAAACAGTTGATATGAAAAATAAAATACGGGAAAAAAACAATATGAAAAATAAAATAGGGAAAAATATGAAAAATAAAATAGGGGAGAAAGAAGAGAAATGGTTGATTTGAAAAATAAAATAGAGATATGGTTGATTTGGAAAATAAAATTATCTAAATAAATAAATAAAATAGAACAAATGTCAGAAGTGGGATTTGAACCCACGCCCTCTCACGAGGACCAGAACTTGAGTCTGGCGCCTTAGACCACTCGGCCATCCTGACTGTATGAATCAATTGGGCAAGTTGGTTTTGGCTAATCCATTTGGTTTAGGCTCCCTTTGGATCACTGGTAAGACTGTCTTTAATTAGATTAAAAGTAATGATAGCAGTGAGATTAATTATTGCAATAGTGAAATTGAGTAATATAACAATGAGATTAAAATATATATATTCAGATTCAATTGCAACAGTGATGATAAGTTGTATTATATTGAAGAAAGAAAATGACCATAATGAATATTATTTTAAAATCTAAAACCTATATTAAAAATTATAAATTTTCGATATTTATGAAATTAATAAATAACCAAAATTTATTAAAATAATATTTATGTCATATAATAATTTCAATACTAAATAATTAAAAATTAATTAAGATAGATGATAATGCTATTATATTGATTTTAAGCCCAATAAAATAATTAGAAGAGAAAATTAGAAAAAGGGCCTCCAAGAAACCTAAAGAATAGGTTGAGGCCTACAAGAAAAAAGGTCTTTGATGTCAAATTTTCAGCCCAATAAAATAGATGGAGAAAAAAATTAAATTTTAAGAAGAAAAAGGAAAACCAATGGGGGGTTTTAGGAGGTTTTAAGCAGGGCAAGCCAGCAATGGAGGAAAGTTCTGTACTTGTCGTCAGCCAACTCCGCAAACACCTGTAGAAACCTTGACCAAGCTCTCTGACTCACCGATTCCAGCTCGCCCAAACCTCCCAAAGAAATGTCTTCTCAGAACCCAGAACCCGAACAATCCCCTGATCCCAAAACCCTGAAAGACCCAGAATCCAAGCAACCCTCGGAAGAACCCCCAAATCAAGAACCCAAAGTAGAAGGAGAAGAGGAAGAAGAAGAAGGTGAGTGTGGGTTTTGCTTGTTCATGAAAGCAGGAGGATGCAAAGAAAGCTTTGTTGGGTGGGAAAATTGCATCCAAGAAGCTGAAGAAAACAAGGAAGATATTGCGGAAAAATGCTTTGAAGCAATGTCAGTTTTGCAGAAGTGTATGGAAGCCCACGCTGATTACTATGAACCCATTTTACGAGCCGAGAAGAGGGCCGAGGAACAGGCACTTATTGAATTGGAGAAAGAAAAGGAAGAGGAGAGTTTGGGTGCTCAGGAAGATTCCAAGGATTTGCTGAAGAAATCAGATGGTTAGTGAGTTTTGGGCATAATTGAGGGTTTTAACTCAGTCAATTTTTAGAAATTGAACGAAATTCAAATACTTTTTATACTAAATGTCATTGTTTTATGGATGATGGAAATAGGGTCATCAGAGACTAGAATAAATTTTCATACATATTGGAACTAATGGAGTGTTAGCTTACACAATTTGGATAGTTCTTTATTCCAAAGATTTGAACTTCAGACCTTTGAAATGGAATTTCAAGTTCTAACTTATGGTTTATTTGACAAGAGTCTGTCCTTTCATATTAGTGAATGGATGGTTAAGCTTTTTACCATGGCAATTCTTTCTATATGGGTAACTTTTGGATTGTTTTTGTATGTTTGATCACTTGATCCTTAATCTTGATAGGTGTCATTCAATTCTAGTTGTGTTGAACCTATGATTGTTGATCTTAGAACGATCCTTGGTATTGCTACTGAATTTCCTTACTACTGTCTACTTGTATCCATAAATTGCTTTTGGATCTTCTCTTGTGTGTTGATCCTTAATGTTGGGAGACTCATTCAATTCTAGTAGTGACTTACTAGTGTCTACTTGTATCCTTGATTTGATTTTGGATTTTTTTTCCGTTTTTTTTTTTTCGGGTATGCTGATCGTTAATGTTGGGAGATGTTATTCAATTCAAGTAGTGACTTGACTCTATGATTATTCATTATAGAATGATCCTTGGTATTGCTGATTAGTCATTGGTTGTATTTGCTTACTGGTGCCTACTTGTATCCTTAATTTGTCTTTGGATTATTAGATGCAATTCAATTCAAGTAGTTACTTGAATTTATGGTTATTGATTTTAGAATGATCCTTGGCATTGCCGATTAGTCATCGGTTGTATTGAGTCTACTTAGTTGCGTCTAGTTGAACTTGCATCCTTTAATTGTTTGAATGAATTGTGAAATTACGTTAGAGGACCTTACATTTGTTTTTAACCAATCATCTCGGCTGAAACTTTAGAAATTGAGTGGTCTTAAGAGTTGGCTACCCCTGAGGAAAAGAGCCTATCTTTCGAATGCGTTATGTTTTTTTCTTTTGTATGGGAAGAATTATTACTAGGAGTTGTACTTTCAAAGGTGATTATTGGATACAAGTATGCATCCAATATGAATATGCTCAAAGTTTCAAGTTATTTTTCGGCATCCTCGTACATTTGCAACCTTTCTTGGTTTACTTGGTTCTTTCATGCCTTACGAAAATTAACCGGAATGGCTGGACTGAGGGCATTGTTCGTGCTGTAATTGCAACTAGACCATCACATATGTGAAGTAGGCATGGTAATTTTTCCAGTTTCGAAAGATCTAGTCCCAATTTGATTGTTGTTTTTTGCATTTTGCATTTTACTATGTGCCTCTTGTTTTTGGTTCATTTTATATTTCTTACTTGCCAATGTAGAGCCTCTTGGCCATGACTATGTTCATACCCTTTTCTCTCATTGTGGAGATTACATGTGAAAATATGATAGGTTTTAATAGAAGTTCATCATTCTAAAACTTGATATGGAAAAACTTTGGTAGAGTTCTTTTCATTATTTTCTTTTTCAAACTTAGGTTTCAATATTTGTTTTAAGTATTTTATTTCAGATACATATATGAAGAGTCGAACCTAATGCCTATGTTTATCTGAGGGGATAAATATTGGTTAATCCGAGGGGAAAATATGAAAAATGAAATAGTGAAAACAATATGAAAAAAAATAGAGAAATGGTTATAAAAATGGAGAAAATGGTTGATATAAAAGTAAAATAGGATGGCATGAAAAATAAAATTTTCAAAAATAAATAAATAAAATGTTACAAATGTCAGAAGTGGGATTTGAACCCACGCCCTCTCACGAGGACCAGAACTTGAGTCTGGAGCCTTAGACCACTCGGCCACCCTGATTGAATGTCTTTTGCTTGTTAAATTTTAAACATATTATTTAATCAATTAAATAAAATGTTATATGCCATCAATTGGGCGAAGTAAGTTTGTTTTGGTAATCCAGGCTCCCTTGTGATATTGCCTCCCAATGAGTGGCAGTTAAATATTTGTATCGATGTAGTGAGATTAAATATTATAGTAGTGAAATTAAAATATATTTGAATTCAATCGCAGTAATGACTACAAGTTAAATTATAGTGAAGAGAGAATAACTGCAATAAACATTATTTTAAAATCTATAAATATATGATAAAAATTATAATTTATTTAATATTTAAGAAATTAACAATTAATAAAAATTGTTGTTAATAAACTACGTTCCTCTAGAGAGGACAATAAGACTAGATGGGTAAGATGCTAATGAGTACTTAGGTTATTGGTTAAGGCAAAAGTTTTAACGTTGGATATCAAGTTCGAGTTTCGTGAATTTAGCTCTCATTATATGTGTATATTCTACTTAAATTTTGTCTTTTTTTCTTTTTTTGAATTGGTTTGACTTTATCCAATTCTTCATTCACAATAATTTGAATTGGTTGAATTTCGCGTTCAGGTTGATCTATTGTATTAGTTAAACTTATATATATATATATATGTGTGTAAGATGCTTATTTTTCATGATAATTCGCTATATTTTTTTAAAGTTTTATTAATAAATTACATCTTTCCTTTTAAAAACATTTATTTAATTTAAATTTTTATATTTCTATTTCCTTAATAACGTAATTTAATTTAAAATTTGAGAGTTCAGTAGAAATCAATGAGATTTTTGCTATTATATGATTTAAGTTGAAATTACACATTTGGTATCAATAAGCCAATGATAATTATAATTTACAAATTATAAATCATAACAAATTAAAATCTAATTTATATGTATTATTTTTATTATATTTAAATATATATACTTAATTTAAATTAAAAACAAATCACTTCAAAAAGATGGATCATTTATGATAACATAGAATTGTACCCAAAACAGGGAAAAATAGCACATGAAAAGGGATTTTCTAAAATTTACAGTTACATTGTTACTTATACATCCAATTCACAGTCTTTCAGCAGTTGTTTCCCCTACAGACACCTGTGTTCCATTACAAATACATGATTCCTTAACACTAGAAGAAGCTAATGCCATTTCTTGTTCTTCACAGGACACCTCCAAAAACTGTTCTGGCGTCACAACTACCCCTTCATCGATTTTAGCACTATGGTTATCGACACAAACAGGATCCGACTGCTGCACAGACTCCACTTTCATTACAGTGTCAGCTTCATTGTCTCCACAGCAACCATCAGTTTGGGACACGGAGTTGGTTTCTCCAGCAGGATATTCTTGACAACTCCTGACCTTAGGCCGCTCCTCCAGCTTGATCCTAACTTCTTCAGACAAAAAATTACAATCAGCGCATTGTACAGATTCGTCTGCCGACTTTCCCTTCGTACAGATAACTAGTCTAGTAGTTTCTTCTATAACTCGTAAGGCCAAGTTATCACACAGCTCCTCTCCACCGGCATTGGCTATTTCCTTTGTACCATTGATTTCCGATTCTTGCAGAGTCTTGTCTCCAACAAACTCGGTTACTACTTTTGCACAAGCTTCTTTTGCATAAATGGTATGCTGTAATGAATCGGCTAATTGATCTCCTACAGCTTGAATGCCTGCGTTGGTTAGTTCTTCACGTCTCAAATGTTCAATTGAGTTATCTTGTTGCAAACATGATGTATTGCCGGTTTCTGTATAACCACGAAGATCAAATTTTGTTTCTTTGAACTTGAAGAACTATGAACTTTAAAAAGTGGGTGGAAGTTACCTGATTGTACATCTGTTTTTTGGGATTGATACAAGGGCTTTGACAGCAATACTGTTCCTGGAAACACCATCAAGTTGATCTTATTAAGTGCTTCTCTTTCCTCTTCCTCCACCAGCTTGAAACCGAAACCCTTGGTCCATGTTTCCACAACATTCGGAATGGCAGTTATCACAAGCTTTTCCACCTTGAATGAGATCAGCAGCTATAGAGGAAACATCGATCCACAAGGGTGAATAAAACAAATAAAATTAAGTTTCAAACACAACAGTTGCAAAAAATAAAAAACGTAAGCAATAATATCTATCAACTGTGAGGATTTTACAATGTTAAATTCCTATGGTAAACAACTTGTGCATATAATATTTGAACTAGTGCTACAAAGAGTGTATCAAAGCATATCGATTATGGAGAAGAGAACACACCTCTTCAATGACGTTTACAAGAGATCGACACATTCCTTGACGACGGTACTTGCTGCAAGTTGCAATAAGAGGCATCTCCGCAACTGTTACACCATGTATCCTACCCCAAATAACACAGAAAAACCAAAAGTAAATCAAAATGCCAATGACATAGAAGGTTCAAAATGGCTTAGAACATCATTATAAATCGGAAAGTCTAAGACATATTTGCTCAATTAACTAGGAGGAATTAAATGCAATGTCGAATAATTGGAGCCCGAATCAAATTTGCAGATCTCAGAATGATCACTTCTAAAGTGACAATAAGCAAAATATATTAGATGTTGATAATACTATACATGTGGCAAATTGATATCTTTATATTGAACATGACAAAGATGAATAATCCCCAGAAGTTTTATATGAAGGCCCAAGTACTCCCATCCCTTCTGTAAATGGAATGCAAGGACATAAGTGCCTTATGTAAACATAGTATTTATTCAGATATGCTCGAATGACCCCTTCTCGTAATGAGAATGTATATATAGCCATCTTCCTATTTGGTATGGTTGGAATGAACTTATAAACATGAAAACAACTCGATTATATCTCATACTTAAAAAAAGAAGAATTATTGTTAAAACTTGATCTTATTACATTCAGAAAGAAACAATGGAAAATGTGGTATAAAATGATCTAATATGATATACCTACTATACTACCTGATTGATGCCACACAAATAACCACATCTTCCTTCTCCAAGACAAGAGAGTAAAATCCGGAAAAATTCAAGCGTGCAAATTCTGACCTGATCATTTTAAAAACAGAAGAATGTGAATCATAAGCAGTCTTCAAATCAGAAAATGGAAAGATTTATGAGAGCAAGAAACAGATCAAGAACTAGATGACATTGAAAAGAAATTAACCCAAATTACTATTTTTCTACAAAATATATGATCATAAGAACGCAGCATGAAGCGAATAAAAATAATTAATATTTGAGGAGAATGAGAAAATTTTTGTCTCTACATGTAAAAGCCAGACCCAGAACATTGAAGATAATGACAAATAGGGAATTAATACAAAAAAGAAAAAAAAAGAACAGGTGTCTCACCCCCAATTGTACATGAGATGGGGCCTCATGTCAACACCTGTTCTCGGATCAACCATAGACAGAAAGCATTCTTCCATGATAGACAGTGCAACTGCCAGTTTTGAGTTGCATTCTGCCTTCAGGGCCAACCTTTGAGCAGAATGAATTTTCTGATCCTCATGAATACATCTAAGAAGTGTCCAAGAAAAGCCATTAGAGAGGTGATTAATCATCCCGAGACGAGAACTAAGACCCAAGTGCAGCTGCAAATACCAGTGAACTTGCATCAGAACATAGAAAGCGGATAATGTGGAATATACCAAGCTACAGAAGGCAAGGCATGTAGCTAAATAAAATTACAAAGGCAAAGACTTGAACTTATGCCCAGAATAGAAAACTATTTAATAAGGTAAATCCAACAGATTCTTTGCAGCATAATAAGATTCAAGAAGTTTGAATCACAAAAGTACCTCCTTGCAGCTTCCTCCACAAAACAAAGTATCAGAAACCTTTTCTTCAAGCTCACTTTTATCATTCAGGCATGCCTTATGATCTGTTTACAAACAGTGAATAAGCTAAAAAATTAGAAACACAAATCACAGAGAAGTATCATGAAACACTCGCATTATAATGGTAAAAGAGCAATTTCAACAAAAAGCCTAAAGAAAACCAAGAACATTCAAATGAGCAGAATTGGGTAGTTTATTGTATCATATTCTCTGTTTTCATACTTTTAGCCTACCTTTCTTCATGTAGCACGATACAACTGATTCCGGATGCTGAATAAAAATCTCAATTTCTTAAAAGAAAATATGCTAAGAGAAAGGCTTTACGAAGATTTTCAATGTTATGCTCTACAATAGATATAACAATTCCATCTTCTTTCTTTTTCCTCTCTGAGAAAGCTAAATCAAGAAACAAATAAAAGAAAAATGTTCTTTAAAACGGTAACTAGTAGGCTACCCTACATTAAACTAAAGATTATTGGTCCAAACCATATTTCAAGAAACTCAATGCTGTCCTAATAAATAATATAATTTTTTCAGAGAAACGTCATGCCGAGGGGAAAGAATTACATTTGTGCTCGCACTGTGAACATTTGAATGAATCAAATGAACTCGAAGCATCTTTATCATTAACAAAGTTGCCACATATCGGACAAGTGCAATTTGAGCAATACCAATTGCCCTCCGGTAGTTCCTGGAAGCAACAAAGTAAAGCACGTGAAGTCATTAGTAATTAAAAAAAAAGGACGAAAATAGTAAAGCCACGCACGTGAAAAGGAAAGAAATTAGAGTAATTTCCATGCACCGTAGAACACAGAAGTAGAACCAAGTCATATATATAGAGGAAAATTTTGGACAAAAATGGAAGGGGGAAAAATCATTGTTCACTAGTAGTTAAACTATGTTTTTAAAACCAAAGAAAACATTTTAGATAGAAAATGAAAACAAAGAAGACAAGAAAGTTTTTACCAACATTTACAAGATAGAAGTATACAGAGGAAAAGAAGACCATCTCGAATGGTTTGACTTGAATCAGAGCAGTCAAGAGACATGTACATATAAATACACACTTTTTTGGTGACATATATAAAACAAAGTTAAGTATATAGGGGAGAGAAACTCAACCAATATGTTTTATGCACAATGTATAAGCATCAAAGTTGTGGCTCTTTTTGTTGTTCTCAATCTTAGTACAAATACAAGGCACCTGCTACTGGACTCCTTAACTTAAGCTCCATTAAAAAAATCATCAATGAAATCTATTACATAGAAAGCACACCACCTACATGATTCTAACATGTCTATCTTGACACTTTTAAAGCTCATTATGTTGGTGTCTATAAGAAATAATATTTAATTGTTACTAAGCTCAGCATTCATTTGCAGATATATAACCATGCAAATGGAAAAGCACACATAGTTTAAAGTCTCACAGGTTTTTGGTCATTGAGGCAAATTAATCATCCCTACTTATGCTATTTGTCTTATTACAAGCTCAGAAGCTAATTTACCATATGGAACATTTGCAACCAAAAAGAAATTTTACCAAGAATAGCTTTTGGTAACTGCAAAAGGAACTTGCAAGATTAATAAGTGAGACTAGGCCAAATATATTCAACATAAGTAAATTTAGTAAAGCTGCAACAAAAAGGAAAAGAAATAAGGAGAATAATTAAGAATAAAGATCAGTTGTGAGAACAACATGCAGGTCAATGCAAAAAAAAGGGCAAGAGCGAGTAAAGAAGGAACCTTCATAAACAGGCAAGACAGATGAAAAGTAGAAGGGCAGTTGTCACAACAAATCAGTTCACCAACATCCCCACATAGACCACAAGAATCATCATTTTGATCATTGTCATCTGCTTCCACCTTCTGGATCCCATTTTTCCTGGTCTTGTACTCAGCAGACCATGCCTGCAGCTGACATAAAGTGAAAGGTTTACCGGATTCCATGAAAAGATTCATGCAGGGACGATTGAACTTGAATCCAGCATGAGTCTTAAACTCAGAAACTGATAGCACCCTATTGCAACAATTGCACACTATTCCATCCCAAGAAACAATACCATCTTTCACGATAGAATCATCCTCGGGGTCCCGATATTGGATGACATCATTCAGAGAAATAACCCCAGCTAAGATCAACCACGAGAGCACAGTCCTGGATCCGATATTATACAATTTAATTTCAGTAATATGCTTCCCTCCTTTACCAATGCTTCGAGGAAGCAACTTGCAGCGGCTCTTCTTGCTCTTGAACTTGGTCCGAGGTCTTTTCTTGGGGCCCTTCAATTTAGACCCAGTAGCAACCAAGCCTAAGTCTTTGTTTCTTATTATTGCAGAAACCAACAGGTCATCGTCTTGAATTTGGCATTCAGTTGATTTCTTTTGTCTGTTTTTAGAATCATCACGAGTGCCAAAACTCCTCTTAAACTTCGAACCTTTTTTCTTCACTTGATGTAGGCAAGTGCCAAGAGATGAGGACTTCCGTAGGTTTCCTTTGGTTACAAAGGATTCTTGGGCCTCTTTTGAATTTAACTCAGCCTGGCATACGTCAGTATCACGATGATCATTCATACCAGGAGGATAAGACCATAAAAAACCACTTTGGTTTAATGCGGTTAATCTAATTTCAGATATCTTTCTAGATCTCCTGCAAGCCTTCTTTTTCAAAATAACACCCAGGGCAGAACCTTCATCCTTTGTTTCAAACTTCAGAGCATCAGTGAGCTTATCAAACTGGTACTCATCGCACCCAGATTGCAGAAGGCCGTCACTAAGGTAACTTGGATGGTCATCCAGTAAATGCTGTGGAAGCTTTCCAACCTTGCCAGTATCTTGAGCTCCAGATGATTTATCATTTTCCTCCAGAGACTCGAATGATAAATCTCCTGGAAGTTCAGAAGGAGTTTTTACGTTACATTCAGATCTTTGTTTGTTAGAACTTGGAGAACTTAAGTTGCTATATTGGTAAGGGGCAGCAGATACAGAACCCTGAAGTATGTCGGAAACATCCCCAGATGCAACAAAATCAATATACTTCAAATTGCCTAGCTGGCCATGGGTGCTATCTGACCCACAAGCATATGATGAAGCAATTCGCTGACCTTTGACCTTGCAATCAAAAGTTTCTGGCCTGTTGGCAGTATCTTCCAAACACATACTTACTTGGTCTGCCTGAGGAACACGTACACCTTTCAGACGTCTCACTGCCCTTGACAAACTTCCATTGCCGGATAGGCCATTACAGGTATTGTAACTCCTCTCAGAAGCTGTCAACGAGCTTTCAGCAGCCAGAGAAGAATCATGAAGCTGAGTTGACATATGTCCCTGAGAACAGAACTTTTCCTTAGTAACATTTTTTCTCCGTGCTAAAACAACACCATTTTTCTTGTTAATTTGAGTAGCTAAACTGCTCCCTGCTTTAACCTCAGCTCCCTTTCTTAATGAACCAATCTTCCTATTAACGAATATAACATTCACAAAGGGATCTAATAT
Source organism: Gossypium hirsutum (assembly GCF_007990345.1). Lineage (NCBI taxonomy): Eukaryota > Viridiplantae > Streptophyta > Magnoliopsida > Malvales > Malvaceae > Gossypium > Gossypium hirsutum. The sequence continues at coordinate 65,480,312 of NC_053447.1, read as the reverse complement.
AGCCCAATAATGAGCCAATGTATAAGAAACATTAGGTTGGTTAAGTTCTTTCTCAATATTCGCCAACGTATCTAATAGATCAGACCAGAACTGGCTCATATCAGTCCATTTCTTACCATCATTATCCAGCACAAAGTTGCAGCTATCAGAAAACAAAACCTGCCCAAAATACCTCCAAACATTAGGGAATTCACGAAATAGCCTCCCCTCAGGTGATCTATAAACTGTTTCCACATAAGTCCTACAGGATCGTTTACGTCTCTCAATAGACCAGCCTGCACTTCTTAGTATGCGAAAAACATGGGTCTGAAGAAGAGGACGAGGATCCTTCTTAGAGTCTATTACCCCAGATATATCAGAACTGCCCACTCCAGATGATTGAAATCCACTACGTTGTTCCTCCACACTAAAAGGAGACTCGAACTTCTCCACAACAGCGGCAGGACTAGAAACCACAAGCTTTGATGCAAAGCTCTCCTGTGAAACTGGTGAAGCTATAGCTTTACCTATCACTGCTTCTTTTCTGTCACTTGCATCTAAGTCTTGTATCCTAGACTTAGTAATATCCTTATCTTTCGTTTTAGTACCTCTGCCCCCTTTCACATACTGCTTCAACAGATGGCCACTAGATGTAAACCCCTGAGCAGATGAATCAATTAAATCAGGTGTAACTTTCTGATAAACAGAACCCAGAGATTTCGAGTACAAGCCACTAACAATTTCATTCTGCTGCAATGGTGCATGCAAAACCATTCTCCTTTCCGCTTTATCCCTAGAAACTTCAGCTGCAGAAAACTTAATTCGCTTGACACTTGCATCCAGGTCATCTCTCTCAGCCAGAGCATTTCTGTCAAGAAAGCTACCTGATGCACAAACTCCACCATAACTCTCAATTACTGCATTAGTATCCTCCTGGCATAAATTTTTCGAGCAAGACCAGCTTGTTACAGCTGAATTTGCACTATTTGAACACAATGATGTATCTAATTTCTTGCTATGCTTACATTCAAAATTATCTACACCAGCAACAGGACATCTTTTACTTGTGCTGCCACCACCATTTTCAAAGAAAACCTTCGTAAAAATGCCATGCTCATCATGTGACCCCTCAAAACCATCATCATGCAGATCTTCCGTATCTGCACTAAACGACATCTCTGCTAAAGGCAAACCCGCTTTGCACAATCTATATGCCACAATAAGAAAAGATGTTAGACATATCCCTCAATAATAAATGCTTTAGATTCAAACCATCTATTAATTGGTAGCAAAAGAGTAAAAAGAAGATCTATAAAGAAGACAATCAATACATAATTAATTATTATTTAACTATAAACCTTAAGCCTGAATTAACTTTATAACAGCAATGACTCGTACCACCCTAAGTTACATTACATGCAAGATACGCAACTAACATGCACATTATATAACACCGTAAAATCAAGAAACTAACTGGATTAACATCAATCAATTTATTTAATTGGTAGAAGGAAATTTCATCACATATATAGTTCAGTTATAACAAAACAGCAACAGTTTCCCATTTAATGCATACAAGAAACGAAGGAACCAAGCAGCAAAAATGGAAGTAAGAAGACAAAATATCCAAATACGGTTACAAAATATCAATTAAAGCACTCATTGTGAATTTGGGAGAAAGAGGGGAAATACAAAATCCGCATCTTTGACTCACTTCAGCAGGGCATTATAGTTGGTTTATACAAATGAAAAGAAAGAAAAACCCTAACTGATGCGGCACTATAGTTGGTTTGTACAAATGATGGTAACACTTAAACAATACCACTGTATTTAATTTCCTATAATGAAATTTTTATCTAATTAACCATGTAGCAACACCTTTGTTTGTCAATATACATCTCCAAATGCCTACCATCACATGCTCCATGTTATATAGGACAAACATCTGGTACGACCATTAAATAACATCTTAAAATACGCAAATCATTCTATAGAAGGATTCTTAAACTTCTTTCCTGAATCATACATGTTCTATTAATAAGCTACTTTCATGCATAAAGACTTCCAAAAATGTAACTGCATATTAACCTAATATTAACATGCATCCCTTTTTCTTTCTTCTCACAAAGTCGGATAAAAAACAGTGATAAAGTGACAATACTTCTTTTAAAGACAATGTTGCTGCCAAAAATGCCCAGTAATTCCATTGATACGAAAAGAGCAATTGCAAAACTTTTACTTAGATGTCTTTTCCTTTAGTACAATTTTGCTAGCAAGGTATAACAGATATGTCGAATCCTTGTTGCCATTACTATGGCTGGAGCTGTGAAATTAGTATATTAGCCTATATTTCAAACGAAACAAGTCAACAACTAACCTACTTTCTGCTCATGCAAAAAGAAAAAAGCTATTGTACTTCACAAAGAAAAATAGAGAGCAAAGAAAATAGAAAAACTCGTACTCTAAACGCAACAAAGATCCAAATTTGGAGCACAATCAATATAGAACTGCACTTGCACACTATAAACTGCACAACCAGGTCTTTCTCAAGTCCACATCTTCAGTATGCTTTCCTTTTACTAAAAACTAAGACCATCTATCCTACAAAGCACACACTTAACTCTTACCGGTTTACCCCAATCCCCAAAAGAAGGAAATATATACTTATATATAATTATGCCATTAACAGGAATTGTAAAACTCAATCATGCACCAGTTAAAGAAACAGTAGTTGTAAACTTGAATTTTTTTTAGTTCACAGTCTTTTCATCACCAATTTATCATGTTTCAACTTTCAGTAACCTGAATTCAAAGAAAAATCCTGAAAATTCAAGAAAAAAAAAAGAGTTCAGCTAAAAAATTCACTAGAAATGGTAAAAGAAACCAAAACCCAAAATATTTTAGGACCTAAAAAACACCAAACCAGATGCAGATCAAAACCCAGAAATCAAAATCAGAGAGAAAATCGATACATCCATCCAATACCAAACACCCAAACTTTCAAAACTTTATCCAAAAACATAAAATAAAAAAGAGCTAACCTTTACAATGCATGTTCTGATCAACATGCAAAAGTAGATCAAGGAACAAACTTTACTTTAGGGTTCAAGAGCAGAAAAACTGAAATGGGTTCATCTCAAAAATAAAATAAAATAAAATATAGATGAATCTTAATATAAAGCTTCAAAAATGGCAGAAAAATAGGGTTTTTCTTCCATCTTTTTGCTTTGCCTTCATCAGCTTAAGATACAAAGAACCAAAGCCGCAGTTTTGAAACTGAAAGGCTTTAACAAAACCCAAATAGTGCTCCACAGTATAACAGATCCACGAGAGTGTTGTATATGTCATGGTATATGTACAACTCTCTCTCTCTCCACTTCGCTTTTCTCACTTACTTTTTTTTTTTTTACTTGTTGTAGCTGTATTGTTTTATTCAAAGCACTTAAATAAAATCCTCAATAGGATAATAAAAACAGTAATTTTTAAAAGGAAATGACAGATCTAAGTATAAAAATATACACTTTGTATCCAAACATAATCTTTTCTTGGATCAAAAGATTAAAAAAAAGACATGCTTTGATAAATAAAAACAAAGACATGATTTGACAAGTTATTATTACTTAAATATTCAATTATTAGTGGATAAATTTTGAGATTTAATTTTTGTATTTAAAAAGTTATTAATTTTTTAATTTAATTTTTATTTTTTTTATTTTGTCAATGCAGTATATGAATTAAATTATCATCAAGGTCGCTCGTAACTAAGAGATATGATATCTATTTTAGTCTCTTTTATTTATGAAGTATATAATTTAAACCCCTTCAAATAATTTTTTTAATTTTGGCCCTTCAAATTTTTAAAATTTTATTTGGCCCCCTAATGAATCCACTAATTGTTCACATATAACAATGTATATGATTGACAAAAATAGACATGTCAAGCTGACAAATTCTGTCAGAAATTCCTAAAACCGAAAATGATTGGACTATAATTTTGAAATTGAAAAAGTAAAAAGATTGAAATTTTATCTTTTAAAGTATAAAGACTAAATATCAAATTATGTAGAAATACAGGGACTAATGGCATATTTTAACCTTATTATTATTTTGCTAACAGCTGTTGCATCAGGATTTCAGCAGGATAGAAAAGTCATGAAAGTTCTGGAAATACAACTAGCTTTTATTATTTTACAAGTTGGACACATAAAATATTAAATTCATACAAAAATAATATATTTTTTATTATATTTATATTTATATTAAATTATATTTTATAATTTAAATTGTTTTGTTTTGTTTCGGTTACACTTTTATTAGTATTCGAATAATATATGAATTATATAAATTAAAATATATTATTTAATAAATTAAGAAAATAAACACAGTAAAATCACAATAAACACATATAGTACTAAGAATTAGTTGTAATAAACATGAAAGAATTAACATAATTTTATATTTATTTCTTTAATACTTTTTTTTCCAATTGTGTTCTTATTGAAAGAAAAACATCACTGATTGAAGAAGAGAAATACAATCCATAAATAAAGGGCCTAACATAGCAAGCAGACCTAGATCCACTGCCACAAGGGCCAGGAAGCAAGGAGACAATTCCCCCATCCCTTTAACACTTATGGTGGATTCGAGTTGAGCTGAATTTTAACTTAATTTAAAATTTGATGTTTGATATTTAATTTGAATTTGAAATTCAAAATATAATTCAGCCACCCATAACCCATTATGTTGCTAACATCAATAGACAAAAAATAGTAAAAAAAAGTTGAGAAAAGAGCGAAGAGGTTTAAAAAGTAAATTTTAAGGGTTTTAAGTAAGGTTTTCATAACCAGATTAGTAATGTTCGGATGCTAGATTCAACCGATTCGCATGTCAGTCGAACCAACTCTTTATTTCATACTGATACCATAGGATCCAATTATAAAGAAAGTGCTTTTAAGGATGTGTATATATTGTAGTAAAATCGTGATTTCATATTGAAATATACAATATAAAAGTCAAATGCTCAAATTGAGATCAAACATTTTAAAAATGTTTAAACATAAAGTGTGGCATATTGGTTATTCACCTCGTCCTTTAATCATATATAGTCAGAAGTTCAATCACTACTCATGAAATAGAGTACATTTCATGGCTAACCATTTACCTCTTTAAGGAGCTCCCGTGGCAAGGGATTTAATCACTACTGCCGATGTGAATACTCTGATTTTGACCAAAAACGTTTTAAATTTGTTCATAATAAGAGCCGGTTTTTTAAATGACTTAAATAAAGGTTTTAGATGCACTTCAACCTAGCTTAAAATACATAAATAGATGAATGTAGACGGATTAGAATAAAATATATAACAAGTGAGCCCTATATTACTCCTAAGAAAAAGGAAAAAATGAAGACATAATTTGGAATTTAATATACAACATTTGAAAAGCATTTATTTTAGCCCATTTAAAAATATTTGGTCTTTTTTTTTTACTAATTTAAAAGGTTTGATCTTTAAGTGAGTAATCTAAAAAAGTTTGATCCAATTTGAGCATCTAGCCTATTATAAATAGAAAAGCTTAATTAGATTTGTTTGTTACCCGAGCTCGAGCATGACTCAAAAATCATTGAATCAAATTCGAGTTCACACTTAAAAGCAATGGAAATTCATCCAATAACCTGGGCAAAAACAACATATCAGTACAAAAGAATCCTTTCTAAATCCTCACTCTCCATGGTAACAAGTTACTTTTTTTTATTGGGGTCACACGATTTGAATTCGTATCAAACGAGCGTCTAGAAAGAATTTTAACCACCGCTCTATACAAACCAATATAGCAACAAGATACATTAATTATTCATTTTAGACTGGTCCACTATGTACATATATTTAATATAAACTAGTATGGTTCACCTATGTTTCTCGGTGGATTGATTATTTGTTTGTGTCAAATTACAGGGTAAAAATTGAAGATTAAAGTATACTCTAAATTTTTGGCAAAAAAAAAGCGTATACTCTAAATCTCTATACACTTCTTACATCTGGAACTTAGTCCCCTACTTTTTTTCTCAAAAAATCGGTCCTCTACTTTTTGGATCTAAAATTCTACTTTTAAATTATAAATAACCACATAACATTTTAATAGGAAAGTTAACTTGTTAACTATTTAGACTAATTAATAATATTATAAAATATAGAAACCAAATTATGTTAGAAATTAAAGTGCAAGGATGATATCTCAAATTTAAGCACAATAGAGAAACCAGAACTAAAATTTAACTATTTTTCTATAATGCAAAGAAAAAGAAGAAAACAACATCGTCACGCTATTTTTTGGATTTTAAAAGTTCAATTCGTTGTTGTACTATTAAAATTCTTCTATTAATTTTTTTTAGTGTGAAAATGATTATTAGTATTTTTCTTAAAAAGTACTCATTTGAACTCATCATAATAAACTTTTTTTTTATTAAAATAGTGTTATCAAAGAAAATCGACGTTACCATTTTGATTGAAATATTTATCAATATTAACTATTTAGATTTACTAATGATATTATAAAAGTAGAGGGACCATTTATGTAAAAGAAAAAGTTAGAAGTATATAGATTAAATATCAAGTTTCAGCATAATTTAAAGGCAAAATTTTGAAATTTGATTAATAGGAAGCCACATGTCACTAAGGATCTCAAAACATTTAAATTATGTATAATCACATAATATATTTTAATAAAAGATTAATGATATTAATTATTTAAATTAATTAATAACATTATAAAAATATAGAGATCAAATTATATTATAAATAAAAGTGTAAAAATTAAAAACACCAGGAGACCAAAACTAAAATTTAACAATTTATTTATATTGTAAAGAGAAAGAGAAAGCCACGAAAGACACGTGGCAGATGGAGAACAATTATTTACATCACAACTTATGTTAGGTTAATTATTTATTTATGTCAATTTATAAAGTAAACTTTTTGAAGGTTAAAAAATGTTTTAAATTTTTATGTACATTTTACATTTGAAATTTAGTCAATTATTTTTATTTTAAAAATATAGTTTCTACTTTTTGAATTTAAAAAGTGCAGTTGTTACCACCATTAGATTTTTAAAAAAATATTTACTTGATAGTCATATAACAATAAAAATATTGTTTAAAATACTTATTATATTTTTTCTTAAAAATATCCATTTGAAATCGTCATGATAAAATAATTTTTTTCATGTGTTTACAGCATATTTCACATTCCATTTTCAATTCACTATATCACTTCAATTTCTCAAACCATGTCATTTCAATATCAATTATAGACATTTATTATTTATTTACCCTTATTAACACGACTTGAACTCGGACGGATAGACGGATCCAACCAACATACCAGTTTGGCACTCAGTGCCTTACCGAATAAATCTGAAGTAGTAAACTCGAAGTCGAAGAAATCTCTGAACTCTTTCTATCCTATGGCATGTCATATATATCAGACTCAGCCCGATATAGTTAATAGGGTTCCAATTCACTTTCCAAATACAACCAATATCTAATTATCATATTTGCACATTATCACATTTATATATATATATTCATTTCAATTCAAATAATCACTACATTCATAATATATATACCAATTCAACCCATTTCAATCAACTCTAATTCAATTCAATATCAAAAGTTCCAAATACTCACCTCAATCACTTACCACGTGCATTAAATCAAAATACAACAATTAGTAACTAGGTTCGGATTATAGAAATACAAACTGTGAATTCCAAGCTATTCGACGTCGATTTTATTCTCCCCTTTTTAGTTAAGGATTCCGGTACAACGTTAGCTACAGAATTAAAACAATTAAAATTTATCAATACAACGCAATTCAATTTCATATTGAATATTTCAATTTTTACTCAATGTTAGCCTAAATTTCAATTTAGTCCCTTAATCGAGACTAATTTTTATTATTTACATTTAATTCTATATTTCCATACAAATTTCACTTTAAAATAATTTAAATTCTTATTTTCACTTAAACCCCTAAATTTTAATTTTTTTCATAATTTAGTCCAAATTACTCAAAATTTACAATTTATTTTACAATTTAATCCTTTTTCATTTCTAGCTTAAAAATCTATCAAATTAATCCCTAATACTAAAACTATTTAACATTAACAACATTTAAAATCTTAACAATTGCTAAAATTTCGACATAAGTCGGGTAGCCCTAGGTACTAATATTTAAAAAATATAAAAATTACAATAAAAAAAAAACTAAATTAACTAACCAATTAATCGCTTGTGAATCCAAGGCAGTGCGTGACTTATTCTTTCTTTTCTTTCTTCTTTTTACTTTAATTTTGCATGCCACTTTCTTTTAATTTCATTTTCATTTCTATTTCCTTTTATTATACTAATCATTATGATATAATAATACATATATACATTTAACTTAATAGTTAAGATTTCTTATTATTATAATATGTGCCGTCGACTATGCATATTTATATAGGTATAATTACTATATTAGCCTTTAATTAAATTTTAATCTATAATTCAACTTTTAACTCTAATGTGATTTAGTCATTATACCTAATTACTTTTAATTCAAGTAAATTCGCTTAACCGAAACCTAATTAACTACACAACTAACTTTGTAAATATTTATTAAAAATATCTACGAGTTTGATTTATGGAAACCGAGTCCCAGGAATATACTTTCCGACACCCCTGACTATAGGGTCATTACAAATAGTGTTCTTGAGAAAAATTGACCTCAATATTTTGATTGAAATAGTTAACAATATTAATTATTCAGACTAACTAATGACATTATAAAAGTATATGGACAAATTTATGTCAAAAATTAAATTATAAAGATTAAATCTCAAGTTTTACCATTATTAAAGGTCAAAATTAAAATTTGACCATTGTCTTATAATATAAAAAAAAAGTGGTGCAAACCTAAAAGAAATGGAAAGCCACGTGTCAATCTTTAAAACTCGTACAGTATTCAAGTTATATATAACCACGTAATGTTTTAACCGAAGAGTTAATGATATTAATCACTTGGACTAATTAAAAACATTATAAAAGTATAGATATCAAATAATGTTAAAAATTAAAGTACATAGATTAAATCTCAAAATTAAGTATATTGGAGGGACCAAATCTGATATTTAACCATTTTTATAAAATGAAAAAAAAAAAAGGGGGCCATGAGGTTGCGGCGTGGCAGCAGAAGGAAGGTCCGTTGAACTCATATATAGGCATATAGATACAGGATATCTTAATTTAAAAAAAAATTCAAAGATTTAAATTTTAATATAATGATAGATTTTATTAAATACCCAAAACAAACTCTTTTTTTATTACAAATATTCCACGCTCCTTCGAAAATAATTACTTAGTTGGTTACCTGCTCTAGATTAACTAATTTTACCTAATAAAGCAAACCACAATGAATAATAATATTCCAAACACCACTTTTGCTCTGGGTTGAAGTCAGATAAATTCTTACAGATTTAAAATTAAATTATATGTTTTTACGATAGTAAAAATATAATTTTATTATTTTTAAAAAATAAATTATTATTTTATTATTTTTAGAAGGGTCAAAATGTAATTTTATTATTATTAATTTAAAAGTTTATAAATTATAAAGAGGTCCGAATGAAAAACTTTTTATTTTAGGGAAATTGGGTACCTACTAGACCTGTCTATGGGTCGGGTTGTCTGAAAAATAGGAGGGTTTAGGCAAAAATATAAGTTCAAAAAATAAGTTTGGACAAAAAAATAATACCCGTTTAGAAAACGAGTCGGACCTCAGGTAAGACTTTTTTGACCAGGCTCGGCCCGACCCAAATTTACAAAAAGAAAAAAAAAAGGTGTTTTCTTTTTATTTTCTAAGTGCTTTTGCTGTCATTTCACTATTATATTGCTACTATTTTGTTGTTATTATTTAGATATCGTATTATTCTTATTTTATTGCTAATTTTACTACTATTTTAGAGGCATTTACTTGTTAAGTTGCACATATGTTAAGTGTTATTTAAGTATAAATATTTTTTTAAAATTTATTTTTAAATTATTGGAAAACATTTATTTTAATATTTTAGTGTTTTTAATGTATTATATTTTAAAATATATATATAAATTTTGTACGGTCAAACTAAATCAAGTCTAAATTTTAACATTTTTATCTAGATCAAATTTGGACAAAATTTTAAATCCATTTTTTTTGTGAATCTAAACTTATTGAACATACCTAAAATTTTGTCAATACCCTACTCAACCCATGTACAAATTTATTACCTACCCCAGCCTGCTCCACCACTGCTTTTGACCATTTTTATTGGGAAAGGTATATGGTTTTACATCTCGATCTTTTAACTTTTAAAATTAAATTAATTGAAGTCAATACCAGGCTGGTTTGCCAGGTTAGAATGGATTATAGGGTCTTTTCAGTTAGGTGTATATAAATATATTACTTATATTTTAGTTTTATGGAATAATTTATATTAAGCATCAATAAAATAGTGGGATATCTTCAATTTTAAAGATATATAAATATGATTATACATTTATTCATATATTAAGTTATATATTTTCTAATTTAATTTTAATTAAATTATTTTAAAATAATGAATTTTTTTATAAAAAGACAGACACATTGAAACTAATATGCAAGAAAAAATGGTGAGCAAAACAATTAAAAATTGAAAATACTGAAATCAATAATTAAAAATAAAAAATTGGTAAAAATCATAAGCAAAAAATTGAAATCAACAACTAAAAAGAATTTAAGAAAAACTAAAAAAAAAAACCTTTAGCAAAAAATTGAAAATTGAAAAATTATAACTACCATTGCTGGTGTTATCAAATTTTAATATTTGATTAAAAATTAAATAATGTTAAAATAGAAAATGAAAAAAATTTGACTATTAAAAAATGGTTGATGATTAAATTTAAAATAAAAATTAAAAAAATTAAAACATTATAAAAACTTTTTTTTATAAAAGTTTGAATCGATTTAAACTACCTTAAAGTTACAGTAAGTTAAAAAAGATATCATATATATTTTATTAATACTTGAAAATTATGTATTTTGTCGACTGAGTCTCTTTTTTATAGAATATTTTAAGATAATCTTTAATTTATGTGGTTAATAAAATTTGGAGATTATATTTTTTTTCTTTTATTATGTTTACCAAAAAAAAGTACAATTTTTCTAGAAGCCCTTTTCTATTGGTTGATTTTAAATATTTTGAAAACTAAAATTCAATCCTTTTTTTTTAAAGTATGAAAATTGGTTTAGTTTTTCAATTATGACAAAATGAAAGGAAATTAGTATTACAAATTTTAAACACAATATAATATGATGGAAAACCTGATATAATAGGAATATGAAGGTGTGAACAATTACAAAATTAATTGTCAAGATCTACTAGTTAATAATTTACTAATGGATAGTATTTAGTATATTAATAGGGTTAAATCTCAAAATTAGACATGAATTCTGGTTTAATGTGGAATTGTATGCATGAATTTTAATTTGGTGCAATTATATACATGAAATTTTGATTGTGGCTCAAAGGTATGCTATGAACTTTAGCTTTGATTCAATCATGTACATTTAAAGAAATAAATATTTTAATTTATTTTTATATCGGATATATATAATTATTTTTTATGCAATATATAAATATAAAATGATGTTATATCAATAGTTTGTGAGAATTTGATCAAATTAAAAATTCATGTACAAAATTGCACAAAATTAAAATTCGTGTATACAATTACATATTGAACCAAAATTCATGTATAGTTTTGAGGTTACCCCTATATTAATGACATATTCTTTTAGTTCTATAAATAGAGTGTTTGAAAGTTCTGTCCCATAGCATGCCAAGAGCCTAAGACCTTCAAACAAGGAAATGTTATTGGAAAATTCTAAAAAGTGCACATTGAGGCTAAAAGAATATGTACCATTAGATTAAAAAGTAAGTAATGTGATCTGAACCTTTCAAAAAAAAATAGTAAATTACACCAACAGTCACTCAACTTTAGGGTATTTGACAAAACAGTCATTTGGGTTTTAATTCAGTCACTCAACTTTCGAAAAATAACAAAACAGTCACTACTAACCATTTTCCGTTACAAACTTAACAGAGCTACCATTTTCCGTTACAAACTTAACGGAGCTGCCATTTTCCATCCTTCTCCCTCTTCCCCACCATCCCTCCCCCTACTCTGATTCTCTCTCCCTCTCCCCCTTTTTCTCACCATCCATCCTCCTACTTTGATTCTTCCCCTCTCTCCCACCATCTCAAAATTGAAAATGGTGCATTAAAGTTGCTCTTTGTCCTGTTCTATTATTGTTTTAATAGCAAAACACACACACACACAAAGAAGAGCTAAAAAGAACAATGTCGCAAAGTAAAGTGACGATGGAGGTTGGAAACGACGGCATTGCAGTTATCACCATCTCCAATCCTCTTGTTAAGCTTTAGCTATTCCAAGTAAAACTTTTGATTTACCTTTTTTTTAATTTCTTTATTTTTTATTTATGATTCTGTGATTTTTTTTTTGAATTTTGTAGTAATTGATGGACTGAAGGAGAAATTTGCTGAGCCGACGAGGCAAAACAATGTTAAAGCTATTGTTCTCACTTGTGAGTCTCGAGTTTTTAATTGAATCATCATTTTATTGTATGTTGATTCTTCGAATTTAGCTCGCTAACTTTTGTTTTTTGGTTTTTTTTTTTTGAATTGGTTGATGAAGGCAAGGGAGGAAGGTTTTCCAATGGTTTTGATATCAAAGTTTTCACGAAAGTTCATGGAACCGGTATGAGTTTATTAGTTAGGCAATTTCATTTGAGTATGAATTTAGTGATTTTTAAATTAATTACTTAAGTTTAGTGAGGGGTGGAAATTTAGAATATCTGAGTGTGAATTTAGTTCAGTAATGAAAAAAAACTGACATAAAAAGAAAACAATAACAGAACAGAACAAAGAGCAACTTCAACGCACCATTTTCAGTTTTGGGATGGTAGGGAAGAGGGGGGGAGAGGGGGAGAGGGAGAGAGAATCAGAGTAGGTGTAACAACCTAATTTTCAGTGGTGTTGGAAACAGTGATTCGAGATCACTAAATTCGACTACTGAGTCTTAAAATTTAATAAATTAGTAATTATGGGTCAAGTGTGAATTTAGAAGAATTTTTGAATTAGTGAATTTTGTGATTTATTGAATTTTGTGATTTAAAAAGAATTTAATAGGTAAATTGAGTCTAAAACGAGGTTTTGAGACCTCGAATTCATAAGCCGAGCCATAAATATTTTATAAATATTTATGGAGTGTCATTGAGTTAGTATAAAAGTTTCGTTAGAAAATTTTAACGTTTGAATAGTCAATTAATTAAAAAGGGCTAAATTGAAAATAGTGCAAAATTTGTTAACTTGTGATTAAATAGCTTAAGTAACTAACAAGGAGGGATTTAAAAGGCAATTAGGCCTAAAGTATATGGGCTGGACGGTTGGGTAAAAAAATCAGCAAGAAAGTAAGGAGAAACAAGGGTAAAATTGGAAACTTTGCAAATTAAACATAAAAAAATAAAGACAAAAGTGAAAAGTCTAGAGATCTCTTCATAATTTATCAGCAAAAATGCCATAGGAGGTCTGAAACAAGCTGGTTTCTCATATTTTTATACCATGTGAGTTCAATCTTTGCTTTTTCCTTGAAATTTTTATGTTTTGTGCCTTTTACAACTAGGTCCAACTATTGAATTCATTAGTTTTTGATTCCATGTGTAATAGCCCGATTTTTAAAAATGTTGAAAACAATGGTACGAGACCACCAAATTCAGAAAATAAGCTCATAAATTTTATTATTTAATAATTACAGGTCAAATATAATTGTTAAGAGATTTTTAAATTAGTAATTTGTGTTTTTTAAAAATTTATCAAGTTAAGAAATTGAGGAAAAGAGGTATCGAGACCTCGATGTTATAAATCGAGCCGTAAATATTTTTATAAATATTTACGGAGTGTCAATATGGTAGTCTTAAAGTTTTGTCAGAAAATTTTAACGTTTCGGCAGTCAATTAATTAAAAAGGACTAAATTGAAAAGATGCAAAACTTGCTAAAGTGATTAAATAGCTTAACAATTAAATAATAAAGGACTAAAGGAGTAAATGGACCAACTTAAGTGGCAGAGGCGGCATACCGTTAAAAAAATCAAAGATTTTTATGTATTTAAGGATAAAATTGGAATTACAATAAAGTTTATGTGGCCAAATTTTATTTTAAGGATTTCAAGACCATTTCTTCTTGAAATTTCGGTGGGAAACAGCCATGGCAGAGGGTTTGGAGCTGGTATTCCATATTTTGGCTTCAAGTAAGTTTAATTCTTGCTTTTTCCTTGAAATTTTTATATTTTTAGACTTTTACAATTAGATCCAACTTAGTATTCTACTAGTTTCTCATTTTGTTGAAGGTTTTGGAAGATAAAAATGATAAGTTCATATGATTTTTGTTATTTTATGATGAAATTGAGATCTTAATGGATGTTTAAAGGTGTTTTATTAAAGAATTTTGGATGAAAACATGTTTTAGGGATTAACTTGAAAAGTATTGAAATTGTGGAGAAATTCTAAAATTTCATGGAATCCATGGGCTGTTATTGATATGTATGAGAACTATTAGGCTTGGATCAAGGGTTGAATTGCAAGAATTTCATTTTCCGAGCCTAGGGATGAAATTGTCATGTGTTAAAAGTTTAGGGTCAAAATGGTAATCAAAATGTTGCACTAAAACAGTTTTGGGCAGCAGCAGTGTGCCAACTTTGAAAAATCACCAAAAATCGTGGGAATCGAATTAGAATATGAGTAAAATATGAAATTAAAGCTTATCGAGTCTAGTTTCTCATAGAAGAAACGGTGTAAGCAATGGAATTGTAAATCATGACATATAATAAATTTTGTGAGGCAGAGTCAGAATAATTTTGGAATCCCCTGTTCTGACTTTGGAAAATCATTAAAAATTGTACAAAATTAATTAGGGGTTAAAACTTATAGTTTTAGAATCCTAAACGAGTCTATTTTCATTATAAATAAATGGGAATACCATCCAAATTATGTACAATGAGATAATCAATTTTTAGTGAAGAGAGGTCAGAAGTGTCGAGCAGTGCAGCAGGGGAAACTTTAAAGAATAAACTGTACTTATTGGCTAAACCAAAAATTATAAAAATTTTATGGTGAAAAGATATGTGAGTCTAGTTTCAGGAAAAATTAACAGACCTTAATTTGGAGCTATGTAGATTGAGATATAAATAAATTAGTGACTCTGACTCAGATAGACAGCTTGAATTTACATACAGGAAAATAGTGATAGTATGGAAAATGTTGCTTAAATGTATTATACACATTAAGGATGTGGAATGGAGAGGAGGAGGAGGAAAATTAGAGAATATATAAATGATTTGTCTATAATTGGTCATATGTTCGATTATAATTGATAAACGATGAAATAGAAATGATACTTATATTTGTGCATTATTGGTCATGATTTAAGCTCATGGGGAAAATAAAGTTTTATAGTATGTGTGTATGGTATATATATGTGTGTGTGGTAATTTAGATATATGGATGTATTTTGGTTGTGGATTGATCATGATGATAAATGTTAGGTATATTTGGTCTATTAAGTGACATAATTGAGAAGTATGATAGGTGGGTCATTCTATGTGTGAGATGATGGTATAATTTGGCTTGGTTAAGTAAGTTAAAAGGATGATTACATCATTGAGGTTGCACTGATTAATCTGGTTTATGTGATAGCAATATCAAATACATTTGTATTTGATGCATGATAATTATTTAATGCCATGAGAATTTGTTTATTGGTGAGGTTTAAAATGTATCTATATTTTGTTATATAATTTGTTTTGTAATTTATTTGACAAATGATAAAAATTAACTCAGTTACTATCTGAGGTGAATTATGATTTGGGTAGCACATCTATATTCTGCAATAATAGATAAAATATATTTATGTCATGGGTGAATGGTTAAACACTTGGGCTAATTTAAGGTGTATATTTAGTAAGGGTAGTTGGTAATGAAGTAACATGTTTTGATTTAACATCGAATAGAGAAAATTTGTTCCATCTTTGTGGCTAATATTGATAGTTGTATGGGAGATGAATGGATAATGTATATGTGACACTTTGATATATTACAATAGTTAAATAGGAAAATGTGACGACATGAGAATATGTAATGATACGGATCAATTCAGGTACTCGTGATGAATTCAATAAATAAATGGAAATTTTTAAATTCATACAAGGAAATGAAAGATTGTGAGTATATTGGGCTATGTAAACCCTAATTAGCGAATTAAGAATAACAATTTGAAAGTTTTAGTTTAGATGAAATTTTACATCTCGGTTTAATATGGTTAAAAGTGTATATGTTCTGGTAATACATCGTACCCTATTCCGACATCGAATACGGGTAAGGGGTGTTACACCATGGGTGATTTTTTAAGTTACCATGAATAAGTTCTGGAATTTTATGATGAATTATTATAGATTTTAAGTTTTAATTTCATTATATTACGATCTTATTAAGTGATTTTAGTAGAAAATGATTTTTAGGACCTAATTGTGAAAAAAAGTTAGGAATTGGGGTTTGTACTGAAATTATGAATATCAAAGGCTGTTTATTAGTCTAAAATGGTTGGATAAGGTGTTAATTGAGAAAAATTAGATCAATTGAAGGGTTAATTGAGTAAGGACAAAATTGTAAAAATTGTAAATTTTGGGGGTAAAGTGTAACTTCAAAAATTGAAAGGCATAAATTGTGAAGTAAATTAGTATTGAATTAGATGCTAATGAATGGAAAATTTTATATTATAGATCGGGAATCCAAAGATAAACGCGGAAAAGAGAAAGTATTGAACTAGTTTCTGAACTTTTACAACTCTTGCAAATTGGCCCAGGCAAGTTCATATGGCTGAATTTTTATGATTAATTGTTAATGTGGAAATGATATAATGTATCAATCTGTATATTATTGTTGAATTATGATTTTGGTAAAAATGAGAATGAAATGAGATTGTTAGTTTAAATTAAGAGATACGCAGGATTGAGTACATACGTTCAGTAACCAGTGATGAATTGACGGATAAGTCCATGGTGGATCCATGGCAAAGTGTGAAAAATAGGTATGGTATTTCGATAAGAAAAACCATACTGAGTTGTGAAAAGTAGGTATGGTATTTCGATAAAGAAAACCATACTGAGTTGTGAAAAGTAGGTATGGTGTTTCAGTGAAGAAAGTCATACTGAGTTGTGAAAAGTAGGTATGGTATTCCCGTGAAGAAAACCATACTGAGTTATAGCAATGTGAAATATTCAAGCAAATCGAGGCACCGGGCAAACGATGTACTCAAATCCGTAAGACGATCTTTAATTTGACAGGTATTTGTAAGTGCAATTGAAGCTAAATGTTGGAATATAAGTTGACATCTGACATCGAGCTCGATTGGATAGATTCACTGTTTGAGATTGTGGTTGCCAGGAAATGTTGAATTTTTATTTGTCTATTAATATTGTTAGTGAAATTGTGGTAAGATTTTATTATGAGCCTATGAACTTACTAAGCTTTCGTAAGCTTAGTTGTGTGTGTCTATTGTTTCTTGTAGATTGATATATACATATACGTTTGGAGGATCGGATCTACATCAACGATCACACTATCCAGATTTACTCTGGTAGATTTTGTTACACAACTTTTTTATTTATATGGCATGTATAAGGAGTTGGTCAGTTTGTATGTAATCTTATGATATAGCTAATAAGTAACAAGTAAATATTTGATAATGATTAGTTATTGAAATGGCTATATAGGAATGTGTTTTGGTGTTGTGTCTGCTTAAATGATAGTTAATGAAAATTAATGATAAAAGAGTAAAAATTTGCAATGAAATAGTTTTTTTACAGCAGCAGTGATGTGATTTTGAAAAATCACCTAGGATAGTATAAAATGAATTAGAGGGTGAATGATATATGGAATTAAAGTTTGTTGAGTCTATTTTTATATAAAAATAACGATGTAGCAAAAGGAAATATATATTTTAAGATATGTGAATTTTAGTGAGACAAGGTCAGACCTGTTTTTGGAGTCCCCTGTTTTGAGTTTAGAAAATCATTAAAAATTGTACAAAAATATTTTTGAGCTGTATCTTACATTCTTAGATTTCTTAAGGAGTATATTTTCTGTAGAAACAAGTGAGAACATAATATAAAAATCCTAGAATGAGAAAATTTATTTTTAGTAACAAGAGGTCAGAATAGTTGAATGGTGAAATAGGGGAGACTTTAACTAATAAACTGTACTAATTGGCTAACCAAAAATTCTAAAAATTTTATGGTAGGAAGATATATGAGTCTAGTTTTAGAGAAAATTTACGGAATTAAATTTTGAGCTTTGTAGCTCGAGTTATAATTAATTTAGTAACTGCTGCGCGATTGGACAGATTTGCTGTAAATAGTAAAATTAATTTTCAAAGAAAATTTTAATGCTCCGAATTAGTAAGATAAGCTAAGTAATGCCTCGTGATCGACTCCAGAAAAGGTCTCGGCTAAGGGGTGTTACATTTTTTTGGTATCAGAGCTTAGGTTTAGCTGATTCTCTGAATGAATGTAATGAGTAAAGTGTCAAAAATACATGCCATATAAATATGTGATAGTGTGATGTGTATGATCCGATCTGATTTTTTGTTATTTTTATAGATTATAAAGATGTCAAATAGACCTGAACATGCTGAATAGGAAAAAGATAACTGTAGAGTACAGACCTCTGAACAAGGAACAAGCAGTAATGTTCCAATCTCTCTGGTTCAAGAACAAGATCTTAAAAATATGATATATGGAGTGATGAATCAATGGTTTACCGATGTAATGCAAGGAAGAACTCAAACTCAACAACCTCCTCCCCCTACTGCACCACCTGTGGCACCCTCAGTTGCTCCTCTGCCTCATTCGACAACTGAATCTAGTAAACGTTCTTCGATTGAAAAGCTTAAGAAGTTTGGAGCTGAAGAATTTCGAGGAAAATCGGACGATGACCCTGTAAAAGTTGAGTATTGGCTACAAAGTCTGGTAAGAGTTTTTAAACAAATGGCTTGTTCTCCGGATGATTATCTGAGATGTGCTGTGTCTTTGTTAAAAGAATAAGCATATAATTGGTGGGAAACGGTGGAAGCAGTAGTATCTGAAGAGATGCTTACTTGGGAATTTTTCCAGAGTGAGTTTAAAAAGAAATATGTCGGTAATAGATATCTGGACAAGAGGAAGAGGGACTTTCTTAACTTGCGACAGGGAAATCAAACGGTAGCTGAATATGAAAGAGAATTTGTATACCTCAGTAAATATGCTCGAGATATTGTGTCGACTGAAGAAAAAATGTGTATTAGATTTGAAGAAGGGTTAAATGATGAGATTAGAATGATGATTGGAGGCACAGAAATTCGAGAATTTGTTACTCTGTCAGATCGAGCCCAGGAGATGGAAGAAGTATATAACAGAAAGAAGCAAAGAGAGAGTCGAAATAAAGAATCTTTCAAGAGGAGTTATTCCAGAACAATATCGGCAGTTCCAGCTAAAAAGTTCAAAGATGATTTTAGCCGGCCTACTTCAACTTCGGAAAGATTGAATAAAAGTAGGATAATTCAAGGGAATGTTGGATTAACTATTAAACCTGCAGCTAGTGTTAGCAGTGTACACTTTCCCTTGAATTATCTTACTTTTATTCAATCTTTCCGAAGTTGAAGTAGGCCGGCTAAAATCATCTCTGAACTTTTTAGATGGAACTGCCTATATTGTTCTGGAATAACTCCTCTTGAAAGATTCTTTTTTTCGACTCTCTCTTTGCTTCTTTCTGTTATATACTTCTTCCATCTTCTGGGCTCGATCTGACAGAGTAACAAATTCTCGAATTTTTGTGCCTCCAATCATCATTCTAATCTCATCATTTAACCCTTCTTCAAATCTAATACACATTTCTTCTTTAGTTGGCACAATATCTCGAGCGTATTTACTGAGGTATACAAATTCTCTTTCATATTTAGCTACCGTTCGATTTCCCTGTCGCAAGTTAAGAAATTCCCTCTTCCTCTTGTCTAAATATCTATTACCGACATATTTCTTTTTAAACTTACTCTGGAAAAATTCCCAAGTAAGCTTCTCTTCAGATACTACTGCTTCCACAGTTTTCCACCAACTATATGCTTCTTCTTTTAACAAAGACACAACACATCTCAGATAATCATCCGGAGAACAAGCCATTTGTTTAAAAACTCTTACCAGACTTTGTAGCCAATACTCAGCTTTTACAGGGTCATCATCCGATCAACCTCGAAATTCTTCAGCTCCAAACTTCTTAAGCTTTTCAATCGGAGAACGTTTACTAGATTCAGTTGTCGAAGGAGGTGGAGGAGCAACCGAGGGTGCCACAGGTGGTGCAGTAGGGGGAGGAGGTTGTTGAGTTTGAGTTCTTCCTTGCATTACATCGGCAAACCACTGATTCATCACTCCATATATCATATTTTTAAGATCTTGTTCTTGAACCAGAGAGATTGGAACATTGCTGCTTGTTCCTTGTTCAGAAGTCTGTACTCTACTGTTAGCTTCTTCCTGTTCAGCATGTTCAGGTCTATTTGACATCTTTGTAATCTATAAAAATAATAAAAATCAGATCGGATCATACACAACACACTATCACAAATTTATATGGCATGTATTTTTGAACACTTTACTCATTACATTCATTCCGAGAATCGGCTAAACCAAAGCTCTGATACCAACAAAATGTAACACCCCTTACCCGAGACCTTTTCCGGAGTCGAGCACTAGGCATTACTTAGCTTATCTTACTAATTCGGAGTATAAAAATTTACTTTGAAAATTAATTTCACTATTTACAGCAAATCTGTCCAATCGCGCAGCAGTTACTAAATTAATTATAACTCGAGCTAAGAAACTCAAAATTTAATCTCGTAAATTTTCCCTGAAACTATACTCATATATCTTCCTACCATAAAATTTTTAGAATTTTTGGTTCAGCCAATTAGTACAGTTTATTAGTTAAAGTCTCCCCTGTTTCACCATTCGACTGTTCTAACCTCTTGTTACTAAAAATAAATTTTCTCATTCTAGGATTTTCATATTATGTTCTCACTTATTTCTACAGAAAATAGACTCCTTAAGGAATCTAAGAATGTAAGATACAACTCAAAACTATTTTTGTACAATGTTTAATGATTTTCTAAGCTCAGAACAGGGGACTCCAAAAATAGATCTGACCCTGTCTCATGAAAATTCACATATCTTAAAATGTAAATTTCCTTTTGCTACACCGTTATTTTTATATAAAAATAGACTCAACAATATTTAATTACGTATATCATTCACACTCTAATTCATTTTATACTATCCTAGGTGATTTTTCAAAATCACATCATTGCTGCTGTAAAAAGACAGTTTCATTGCAAATTTTTACTCTTTTATCATTTCTTTTCATTAACTATCATTTAAGCACACACAACACCAAAACACATTCCTATATAGTCATTTAAATAACTAATCATTATCGAATATTTACTTGCTACTCATTAGCTATATCATAAGATTACATACAAATTGACCAACTCCTTATACATGCCATATAAATCAAAAAGTTGTTTAACAATATCTACTAGAGTAAATCTGGATAGTGTGATCGTTGATGTAAATCCGATCCTCCAAACGTATATGTATATATCAATCTACAAGAAACAATAGACACACACAACTAAGCTTACGGAAGCTTAGTAAGTTCATAGGCTCATAATAAAATCTTACCCCAATTTCACTAACAATATTAATAGACAAATAAAAATTCAACATTTCCTGCCAACCACAATATCAAACAGTGAATCTATCCAATTGAGCTCGATGTCAGATGTCAACTTATATTCCGACATTTAGCTTCAATTGCACTTACAAATACCTGTCAAATTAAGGATCGTCTTACGGATTTGAGTACATCGTTTGCCCGATGCCACGATTTGCTTGAATATTTCACATTGCTATAACTCAGTATGGTTTTCTTCACGGGATACCATACCTACATTTCACAACTCAGTATGGTTTTCTTTATCGAAATACCATACCTACTTTTCACAACTCAGTATGGTTTTCCTTATCGAAATACCATACTTAATTTTCACACTTTGCCATGGATCCACCATGGACTTATCCGTCAATTCATCACTGGTTACCGAACGTATGTACTCAATCCCGCGTATCCCTTAATTTGAACTAACAATCTCATTTCATTCTCATTTTTACCATAATCATAATTCAACAACAATATACAGATTGATACATTATATCATTTCCACATTAACAATTAATCATAAAAATTAAGCCATATGAACTTACCTGGGCCAATTTGCAGGAGTTGTAAAAGTTTAGAAACTAGTTCGATACTTTCTCTTTTCCGCGTTTATCTTCGGATTCCTGATCTATAATATAGATTTTTCCATTCATTAGCATCTAATTCAATACTAATTTACTTCACAATTTATGCCTTTCAATTTTCGAAATTACACTTTACCCCCAAAATTTACAATTTTACAATTTGGGCCCTACTTAATTAACCCTTCAATTGATCTAATTTTTCTCAATTAACACCTTATCCGACCATTTTAGACTAGTAAACAGCCTTTGATATTCATAATTTCAGTACAAAACCCCAATTCCTAACTTTTTTCACAATTAGGTCCTAAAAATAATTTTCTACTAAAATCACTTAATAAGATCATAATATAATGAAATTAAAACTTAAAATCTATAATAATTCATCATAAAATTCCAGAACTTATTCATGGTAACTTACAAAATCACCCATGGAATCAAAAACTAATGAATTCAATAATTGGACCTAGTTGTAAAAGTCACAAAACATAAAAAATTTCAAGGAAAAAGCAAGAATTGAACTCACATGGTATAAAAATATGAGAAACCAGCTTGTTTCAGACCTCCTATGGCGTTTTTGCTGATAATTTATGAAGAGATCTCTAGATTTTTTCACTTTTGTCTTTATTTTTTATGTTTAATTTGCAAAGTTTTCAATTTTGCCCTTGTTTCTCCTTACTTTCTTGCTGATTTTTCTTACTCAACCGTCCAGCCCATATACTTTAGGCCTAATTGTCTTTCAAATCCCTCCTTGTTAGTTACTTAAGCTATTTAATCACAAGTTAACAAATTTTACACTATTTTCAATTTAGTTCTTTTTAATTAATTGACTATCCAAACGTTAAAATTTTCTAACAAAATTTTTATACTAACTCAATGACACTCCATAAATATTTATAGAAATATTTATGGCTCGGCTTATGAATTCGAGGTCTCAAAACCTCGTTTTAGACCCAATTTACCTATTAAATTCTTTTTAAATCACAAAATTCAATAAATCACAAAATTCACTAATTCAAAAATTCTTCTAAATTCACACTTGACCCATAATTATTAGTTTATTAAATTTTAAGACTCACTGGTCAGATTTAGTGATCTCGAATCACTGTTTCCGACGCCACTGAAAATTAGGCTGTAATGGAAAATGGGAGAGCGATGGGAGAGCAGTGATAGAAGGATGGAAAATGACAGCTCCGTTAAGTCTGTAATGGAAAATGGTAACTCTGTTACGTTTGTAATGGAAAATGGTTAGTGGTGACTATTTTGTTATTTTTAGAAAGTTGAGTGACTGAATTAAAACCTGAGTGACTGTTTTGTTAGCTACCCCAACGTTGAGTGACTGCTGGTGTAATTTACCCAAAAAAAATAACTTATAATTCAAACCAACCTACTTTTTCTTAAGTTAGAATTACAATTCATAATCACAAATAGTGCATATGTATGACAATAATAGGAATCAATTAATTCAATACATTATATAATTACAATTAGAATCGAAGTATTAGAAAGTACAAGCGGATGGACTACCTAACATATTATTAAAATACATTCAGTTTGGACTAAAATAAATTTGGATACGATTTACATGTAGTGGGACTTAAATCCAAAATAAAATCTAGATTGAGAATTCACACATGCGTAAATGCGCATGGTGAGACTCAAACTTGGATACTTAAAATCCTAGGACCTTAACCTTTGCAACAATGTCAATGCTTTAGTAAAAGTACAAACGGATAGACTAACTAATTACCTAACTGATGATTGGAATACATTCTATAAAATCTAGATTGAGAACTCATATATAAGTAAATACATATAATAACACTCAAATTTGGATATTCAAAAGTCCAACAATGTCAATGCTTCACTAAATAACCTGCTTTATTGGTTAACTCATTAAAATTTAGTTACTTTATAAGTGATAATAATTTTGTTAAAGAAAATAATAAATTTTAAGAAGTTAGTTAAACATTACAAAGGTATAAAAACTTCAGTAACTTTGTAAAAAATTTGGTAAATTTGTTTACAAAGTAAACATTAGTAATTTTGTAAATATTCAATAATTTTATAATAGGTTTAGTAGTTTTATAAGAGATTTAATAATTTTGTAAGAAATTCAATTATTTACAAAGTTGTAAGAAGCTAGATAAACATTACAAAGATGTAAATTTTTCGGTAATTTGGTAAGAGATTCAATAATTTACAAAATTATAAGAAATTAAGCAAGTATTAGTAATTTTATAAGAGATTCAAAAATTTACAATGTTATAACAAACTAGGTAAACATTAGTAATTTTGAAAGAAATTCAGTAATTTTGTAAGTGATTCAATAAATTTTAAGATGTGCAGTAATTTGTAAGGATTCCAATAATATATATAGTAAGGAATTCAATAATTTACTAAAAACATTACAGTGTTATAAGAAATTTAGTGATTTACAAGGTAAGCATTACAAATTTGTAAGAAATTTAATAATTTTGTAAGAGATTCAGCAATTCAATAATAATTTTAGTAATTTATGTTGTAAGAAATTTAATAATTTACTAAAACTTTACGATGTTATATAAATTCAACAATGTTTTGACATGTTTCATGCACAAATGAAAGTAAGGATCGACATAAAGGTAAGTTGCACAAAAATTATCAGAGTAGATGATCGAGTCACAACAAATGACTGAAACTCAAAAGAGAGACTAAAAGTTCACATGAGAGATTATTGGTCCAATACAGCTCGGTAACAATGGAAGCAACGAAGTTGGTATTCCGTTTTAGTGGAGGGATGAATCATGACTATCTGCTTCTTTGGAACTACATGAGATTAGAGTACGACCAATATAGGTCATATAAGGATCGATGAAAGTGTGGTCAACTTTGTTATCTACCTAGTCAACCTCGAAAAAGCATGAATTGTTAGTATAAGTGATTCATCAATTGTGGTCTTTTTATCCCATAAAAATTCATTACGCAACTATTAAAGGATTCCTCAACTACTTCCATGCACTTTCTTTTTCTTTTTTCTCACAAGTGATGTTGATTGGCGGGAACATTAATGAACGCAAATTTTTACGTCCCTGCTCAACGGGTCGTTCTTGCAGTCAAGCTCCCTTTTGTCTTTGCATTGGAGGGTCAATCTCCGTCTAGCCCGAGGAAACCTTTGCATGCCTCCGTTACCTTTTGGGAGGCCTACCCCCATAGAAACTGTCTACCTGAGACAGTCCCTTGGTCCATAGGTCTTTGACACAAGGTTAGAATTCTAGCTCTTCCAGAGTGGTATCCCACTGATGGCTTGGGCCCCCCGAAAGGAGGCCTTCTTCGCCTTCCACCTAAGCTGCGCAGGAAAAGCCCAAAGCCAATCCCAAGGAACAGTGAAGCTTCATAAGGTCTTAATGTCAAGGTGCGAGTAGTCCGCATCTTCACATACATGTCTATTTTACTGAGCCTCTCTCCGAGACAGTGCCCAGATCGTTACGCCTTTCGTGCGGGTTAGAACTTACTTGACAATAAATTTTGCTACCTTAGGACCGTTATAGTTACGGCCGCCGTTCACCGGGGCTTCGGTCGCCGACTCCTCTATCATCAAGTCACCAACTTTCTTGACCTTCCGGCACTGGGTAGGTGTCAACCCCCATACATGGTCTTTACGACTTTGCAGAGATATTTAAATTTTGTAATTATTTCTTTTAATAGTGTCATTTTTAAAATTTAAATTTATGTACTTTTTCAAAAATATAATTTTTTTACGATTGTATTCAACCATTTACTGGTACTGCATGAGTAAATTAGAATAGATTGGACTTTTACTTTTCTTATAGAAATATATATTATTAGTCAATAAAATACAATTTAATTAGCATCTTTCCATTCAAATGGATCTTCATAATTTAAATTTGAAATATACTATTAATTTGAAATTAATTACTTTTGGTTCTGGCTCCATATTCTATTTATCTTTTAAGTTTGTTATTTACTCACAAAATTCTTTTTCTCAAATAAAACAAATTAATTTGATCCAATTGCGCAAAATAGATGATATTCTAAATAAATATAAAAAAATGAGCAAATTTCATTAAAACTTATGATTTCACTAAATTGAACTTTGTACCCTTGATATGACAAAAATTGCACATTTGGCTAATTTCTATCCACAAAAAACTTCAATGGATGAAAAAATAAATGTTTGAAGCTTTCATTGAGTAATATAATAATAACAATTTTAAGGTTAATTTAAGTAATAATTAATGAAGTAGAAAAAGCTTCTTAATTTTGACTTTGATTTTTATATAATTTTATTTCTTTTTTCTTCGAAAAAGGTTAACTCATAGTCCATGAGTTCCTTTTTGACTCGAATAAATCTTCACCCTTCATTCTTTTAAAAATATTTTTTTTGTTAAATTCTTTAAATATATAAATTTATGATTTTGGTTTAAGATTTAGAGGTTTATAACATAAGATTTAAAACTTAATAATAAAATATGTAACTTATAAGTGAAAAAACACGTGTAAATTAAAGAAATATGTATTTTTATAAAATTTAAGAATTTAGGTTGTGTTTTTTTTTAAAATTTATTAGTATATGCCATTTTTGGATAGAGAAAGTGACTATGTCAGCTAAAAAACGCGCACTATAGAACATGTTTTCACTAAAAATTAATAATTTATTTCTTTTGGTTAGATGGTTCAATGTTAGTGTTTGTGTCTTTGAATTCCGGTTCGATCTCTCTCTTACTTACATTTATATTTTTTATTTCATGTTGTTTCAAGCTTTTTTTAATTAATATTTTTAACACGTTAGTTTTTTGGGTTAGATAGTTAGATAATTGCGATTTCATCTTTTAAGTCTCAAGTTCAATTCCTCTTATAAGCTTTTTAATATTTATTTTTTATTTCATGTTGTTTCGAACTGTTTTTTAATTAATGTTTATAATTAATAAGTATATTATTTTCAAGTTAATTTATTTTATTTTATTTTTAATTAATAACTCTTTTATTTATAAAATTAAATAACAAATATGTAATTATCTTTTAAAAACATCATAAAATTCTTATATATATTTTATATATAATATTCACATGTCAAAATTTTAATTTCTCCGCCTCTATTATGGGTATGGTGATTTCTAATATGGATTGAAAAATAAATATTACACATATAAAAATAATGATATTTGCAATAATTATTTAATTTTATAAATAAAAGGGTTATTAATTAAAAAATGAATTAAAAATAATAAAAACTTGAAAACAATATATTTATTAATTATAAACATTAATTAAAATTAAAAAAATTTAAAGCAACATGAAATAAAAAAAACATATTAAAATGTTTGTAAGAGGAATTGAATCTAATACTCAAAGATGAAATCACAATTATCTAACTATCTGACAAAAAAAAAACTAATGTATTAAAAATATTAATTAAAAATAAAAAAAAGTTAAAACAATATGAAATAAAAAATACAAATGTGAGTAGAAGAGAAATCGAATCCATAACTCAAAGTTAGATAAAGATAGTAACATTTAACCATCTAATCAAAAGAACTATATTGTTAAATTTCAATGAAAAAGCATATTATAAAAAGCGTTTTCAGCTAATGTAACTAAAAGCACACCTGTAAGAATTACTCGAAAAGCAACATCTTAAATAATGAAAAAATATCACCATTATCTTAAACAAAATAGAAAAAGAGGAAAGAAAAAATGCCTGTGGGTCTTCTTTTCTTTTTGGTGAAGAATGCATGTGGGTCATTAAGACTTACGGATTGTGAGCATAATGTTGTCCTTTTTATTTTATAAAAACATTAATTAATATTTGAATTTTAATTGAATAATTTGATTTTTATAATGTTGACTAGAAATTTCAAAGTCATTGACGTCCAATCGCTGGGCCGATTAATAAAGGATACATCAATAATACATGTGTTCACACGCTGTAAACATTTATGGAAAAAGTCATTCTTACAAAATAAATAAATTAAATTTATGACAATTCAAAAAGGTTAGGTTTCAGTTGAAAAGACGAAAAGAAAAAAGTTTAAGGAGGATAGAATTGTAATTTGATTAATTTTTTATTTTTGAGAATTGATTAAAAAATATTGTTAACATGTACTTCAAAAGGATTATTTTAAGGTTAGTTATGAGATTATAATATCACCCAATATTGTTACAAATGATGAATATGTTAATTCTAAATAGTAAATTTTTGGTGAATTATAAGAGGAGAACAAAGCTCTAACAGTAATGCAATTAGCGCGAATCAAATCCAGATCATACTTGAAGTGTTGCTCTAAATACTATATTAATGGATATTGGCAATGTGTTAAAATTAAGTATAGAAAAAAATATTGAAAAATTAAGTATTATAACTTAAGTTATAAAATATTATTGATATATTATTTAAAATTAAATAGTGAATATAGTTAGATTATTTGATAAATGATAATATAATCTTAAATGAAATGAAATAGAATAAAATAAAAATAATTGAATAAGTAGGTTTCTATCTACTTATAATTTTTTACAAAAAATTCTATCTAGTAATTTTTATTTTAGGTTATCAAACGCTGTTTAAAAAATTAATTTATTAAAAATATTAATTTTTAATTGATTAATATTTTAACAGGGTCTTAGTATTTTTATTATGTTAAAAGGAGATATCGACCCCTAATGTAAAATCAATCTATTTTGTCAGGCCCCAATAAAAAAAAAAGGGGGGTAATTGTTGGACCAAAGATATATTCATAGGTATTACTCGGTCAAGAGACTCTTTCATTACCTTCATAGTCTTTACTAGCCCAACCTCTTTGCACTATTCATGATGTACATTGCTTGCTAACTTAAGCATGACCCCTAAGTTCACATTCATCTTGCAAGAATTTGAGAGGTTTCGAACCATTTCACCTTCTCAACACTAAAAATGTTTTTATTTTGACTTCGTTCCAACTCTGATAATCGAAATATTATTAAAACAAATAACTTGGTTTATAACTGAAAAACAATTCCATTCTAACGTCTGTTATAATAGAATCAAACATAACAAATTAGAGGCATGGCTAGGAGGGCTGGCAGGGGCTTCTGCCCTCTAAAATGAAAATTTTTTTATTTAGGCCCTTTAAAAATTTTAAAATTTAAAATTTGTCAAGATAAAATTGCACTTTGTCCCCCTAAAAATGATAAAAATTTGATTTAATACTTTAAAAATTATAAATATATAGGCTATTAAAATAGTAAAATTGTATTTTTACCATCGTAAAAATTACAATTTAATTTCGACCCCCTTAAAAAAAAATTCTGACTTCACTTCTGTAACAAATTAAATGCAAAGTAAAGCTAGGAGCAAAAGTAATGAGGGAAATAACACTTAATATTTGTTAACGTAATTCAGATTTACTAATCCTATTCTGCGAAACTTCACTTAGAAAATAATTTTATTCCACAATCCGTTCGAATAAACTATCGTTAAAGCCCAAACTACCATTACATTGACGGATATTTGCAACCCCAATATCAAACCAAAATTGTTACAAATCATAATATTAAATATTAAATCTTAATTTTAATCATAATAAATGGACCAAAACTGAAATTTTCCACTTTCCTAAAATGCACCAAAAAAAAGAAAGAAAAAAGAAATAAGAAAAAAAAGATGGGGGGATAGTGATTAGTGAACACTTGTTTATAGATTGTAGACAGTTATTTATGATACGTCAAGAAATATATCATTAATTATAGATACCTTATATTATTAGTATTAGTGAAATTTTGTATAATGTACTCAAATCATTCAAAAACGTATTCAGATATAAAATAACAAATCATCTTTACAAGCAAGTCTTATCAGAGGAGAGATAAGGCGGATTTGACTTTTCAAAATCAGAATTTCTCGGATACGAAAAAGATTTTCACATGGAGATAGTAACTTATTTTTCTTAATTTTTTTTATTTTTACAAATCATATAAAATAGCGTCATAAATCATGAGAATTGATTCTTTCCAAGAAGTTTCAGGGACGAAATTGGGTTTTTCTGTAAAACTTTTGGGGATGTCTCAGAATTTTGCGCTTGTACTTACATCATATGCCTCGTCCAATTTTATTCATTAATGCCAACTTGAGAAATGGACCAGGATTGACTGCAAACTATATTGTTTAGTTTATTACATGATGCTAAGCTTGTCTAAATCATTGGTGTAGCTTTTGCAAGAGTATCTAAGGTGAGTTTCCTTTCTGGGTTTTGTTTGGTGGCCAAGAAATTCTGGGTTATGCTTATGCTTCTTACAATCATTTATCCTAAAAAATGTCATTTTTAAGAGTTTAATGTCTTCATCTTTGGTTGGTTTACTTGATTATGCTAAAAAAAGTAGCTTACTTAGCAAAATTCTGATGCTTGGTCTTCATTGGTGTTTGTTTTTGTTTTCCTTTCTTGGATTCTCTGTTACTCAAAAGCAGAAATTCGAGATTCAATTTTTCTGTATGTTCTTAACAAAACACAAAAAATATGAATGCTGGTTTTCTTTTCTTTTCTTTTTTTGTTATTTTGGGCTAATGTTATAGTGTTTTTAGCTTTGAATTCTGGTGAAAAGGACTTTTACAAGTTCTTCAAGTTTGTGTAATGGAAGATTTTACAATGGTTAGCCATCTTTTTTATGCCTTTTCAAAATATGTTTTTATTTGTAGTTATAATGATTTTAGATCAGGTTATAATTTCTTGTTAGCTCAAAATTTGACCTGTTTTTGGATTTTGATCTCACAGGGGGGCTTTCCTGGAGTCTCTTTTAGGTCTTATATACCTTTCAACTTTCAAGCAAATTTGGTATGTTTCTAAAATAATTCAATTAGTGATTTTGTTAATGTAATTGTGCTCAAAATCCTCTTTAGATTCGCCTGAACCGATTTTCGAGTAGGAATTTTTATCGGTTTATTCGTTGAGTTATTCAGGATTTCTTTTGACTTCCTTTTGTTTGAACTTATATTAACACCTTTACTATTTGATCCTTCATTCAGTTCCATCATATTTTCTTTCATATACTAATGATGTACACATTTGTAATACTATCTTGAAATTGTTCAATGATCATATTATTGTGAAGAACTCTTACAAGTCTTGTATCGAACTTTTCACCTGTTAGCGAAGTCTTGCTAATGTTGTACTCTTGCTGTTGTCTTTGTTTATGTTGAAAATGGCCAACCATGCTGCTGTTATGTTTTTGTTAAAATGCATGGTACTATGATGATTTTGTTGAGTGCATACAGCTTGTATGCATGCTGCAGCATTTGTGCATGCTGCAGCATTTGTGCATGTTGCAATGTAATTTAGTTTGGTTGAGAATGAACTTTGATGTTGATGTTTTGATGGGTTGATTGAGCTGATAAGTTAGCTTATCCATGTGTACAAGCAATGTTTATCAAGTTACTAGGCTAACTAGTGGTAGTAGGTAGTATTTGCTGATGTATTTTGACTATAAATGTATTGTTTTCATATTGAATGAGTAAGCATATCAGTTGTGAAGCTCAGATTGCTTCCTTGCTGCACGTTTGTGAGCAAGTAAATTGTTTTTGTTTCTTCCTCCTTTGTTCTCTGTCTTGTTCTCTTTCTTTTTGCTGCTGCTATTGTTCCAACAGTTTACGAGTTCTTTAAGAGGTAGTTTTTCCTTTTTATTGCTTAAGATACTTAAAATGTCATATCGCATGCATAAATTGTCTTCCCCTATGCTTCTACGAGTGTAATCTACGGAAAAAAAGTTATATTTGATCTTAACACAGAGCTTATATTAAAAGGATGTTGATCATCATCATACATTACTCGCAGAGATAGATTGACCTTTTTATTTATTGTTTTTCTTTTCCTATAGGAATGGTTTAACAGTTATTTAGTATATGATAAGGCGATTCTATACTCTTTATAATGGACATAGGGGATGATGCCTCTTGTTTGGTGCTTTACAGTGGTTCGGTAGAGTTCCCATTTGTGTTTAGGCATTCAGGCTGAACAGCAGCTGGTGATGACTTGTTGCTCGTTCTTATTTTCACGAAAGAAGACAGCTCGCTCAGCTGAACATACAACAGAAATTGATGATGGTATGCTGCTAAACTTTTTTAATGTCTTGACTATAAAATCCGGCTTGGCTGAGGATACTGAATTCACTGAAGTTTAAGTGAATTCGACATATTAGGTTTTGACTTCTTTTAGAATTATTGTGCCCCGAGCAAGATGAAACCCGCCTCCCGTCCCGGAAAATGCTTCCAAGTTCCTTCCATGTGTATAATTTGCTTGCAAATGTTCCTAATTCATACACATTTTACAGAGGTTTCAGGTATTCAGAACACTAAACTCTTTCCTTACAAGGAGCTGAAAATGGCAACTGGAAATTTTCATTTCTCCAATAAAATCGGAGAGGGAGGTTTCGGTGTTGTCTACAAGGTGATTGCCAAGTTCGTTTTTTTCCCTTTTTTTTTCAAACGAAGGCTTTAATAAATTCTTAAATAAACTAAGCCTGTTTTATTATTTTAACATCCAATGCTAACTTCTTAGCAATCGTTTTTGTTTGAATAGGGAACTTTTAGAGATGGTACTGTGGCCGCTATAAAAGTTCTGTCAGCAGACTCAAGGCAAGGGGTGCGAGAATTCTTGACTGAAATAAATGTGATCGCCGACATAGAGCACGAAAATCTGGTTAAGCTGCATGGTTGTTGCGTGGAAGGAAACCACAGAATTTTGGTATATGGCTATCTCGAGAATAACAGCCTTGCACAAACTCTTCTCGGTAATTTCTTCTATTCCGGATTTGTCTTTGTTAACTGCTTGAACAATAGTAAGCTAAGGCATTTTTTTTCTCGTTTTAGGT
The DNA here is from genome assembly GCF_007990345.1 of Gossypium hirsutum. Classification (NCBI taxonomy): domain Eukaryota; kingdom Viridiplantae; phylum Streptophyta; class Magnoliopsida; order Malvales; family Malvaceae; genus Gossypium; species Gossypium hirsutum. Next base: position 65,446,983 of record NC_053447.1, on the reverse strand, counting down.
GGAAGCGATAGCAGTATGCAGTTCAGCTGGTCTATGAGGCGTAACATTTGCCTCGGTGTTGCAAGGGGGCTTGCTTTTCTTCACGAGGAAGTTCGACCATATATTGTTCACAGGGACATCAAAGCCAGCAATATCCTCCTTGATAAAAACCTCATGCCCAAAATTTCGGATTTTGGTCTGGCTAAGCTGTTCCCTGACAACTTGACTCATATTAGTACACGTGTTGCCGGAACAACGTATGTTCTTAAATTGCTGTATATGCTTGTCTATTCTATCTCTCATGCTTAGATTTGAGTTAGAGTAACATAGATTAGATGCATAAGTACCTTTAATCTAGGACTTCCATTCAGCATTATTAATTTGATTTTATCTTTTTTGTGGTTTATATAGAGGTTATCTAGCACCTGAGTATGCAATACGAGGTCAGCTAACGAGAAAAGCCGATATTTACAGTTTTGGTGTTTTGCTATTGGAGATTGTGAGTGGTAGATGCAACACGAATAGGAGATTACCTGTGTCAGATCAATATCTACTTGAAAGGGTATGAATTTCCCATATGTTCTCATCGTTGTAGCCTTCCTTGCTAGTGTCATTCGAGTCTTAATATATTGTCTGCATTACACATAGCTCGAGTAGTCTCTAAATGCAGAAACATATGAATTTCTCACTTTGAGCTTTCGTATTCAATCTCCATTGATCTTACAGTTTTTGGCTTAAACAAACATTGAAACATTTGTGTGTGTATAAATTGTGTAATGTGGAAGTGTCTCCTTATGTTACTCTGCTTCATTTTCCTAGAAGTATCCGAGACCATTGCCCATGTCTGACACATATGCGGAGCTGGTATGATCATTCAAATATGGAAAAACTTGTTAACCCGTATCCAACACTTGCCTCATTAACCCAAATGTGTTTTGTGTTTTTGTGTATTTTTGAGCTTCGTAGGTTTGAATTCAGTTTCTTGGTTGCTAAGTCGATTTATAACTGCAGGCATGGGACTTGCATGACCAAAAACAACTTGCGGAATTAGTCGATGTGTCAATGGGTGGAGACTATAACAATGAAGAAGCTCATAAGTTCCTAAAGGTCAGCTTACTTTGCACCCAAGACGTGCCAAAGCAAAGACCATCCATGTCCAAAGTGGTGAAGATGCTAGCCGGTGAGGAACCAGTGGATGAACAGAATATATCAAGACCTCGCCTACTTTCAGAATTCATGAATTTAAGAGCTCACAAAGAGAAGTCCGACCTGACTTCAGAAGGCACAAGCAAAGAAGGGATTTTATCTTCATCAACGGAAAATGTTACCATGTCGTTCGCTACAATGACATTCAACTCGATATACGATCGAAGCAATTAGGTTTGGCGTGATTAATCTTTTGGTATTCTTTGGCTAATGTTCTGATTTTTTTTTTCTTGTTACTTTTTTTTTCTTATTAAAAGTCCAGGCCTCCGGAAAGCATTGGCCAAAGCATACCTTGTTCGCCCTTTCGGTTTCTTCGATTAGCAATGCTGGAAATTTATGTAAATTGTAATCAATTGAACCCTAAAATTTTGATTTTTTTTTTGTGAACTCAATTTAGGAGTAAGAGTAAGAAAAATGTACTGCAAAGCCTGATTGGATTGCTATACTTGGTTACTTCATGTGAATAAAAATGCTTTGGTAAATTTTTCATCTTTTAACTACTTTGACTCATCTTATACAAATATTGATCAATGTTTTTTCATGTCTTGTGCGTCAAATATAAATATTTAATACGAATATCTTAAAGAAAATGAAAACAAAATAATATTCCTATAAATGAATCACCCTCATCATTTGAATTCATCAGGAGTTGGGGTGGGTGTGTTTGGGTGGCAATGTAGGGGGTGCTGGTGGGCATGGTTCTGGACTTGGTGGTCCATATGGTGGACCAGGTTCATCTCGATATGGTAGGTTGAGTGGTGCTGGTGTAGGTAGTGGGTTGACTGGAGCTGGTGCTGCATAGGTTGCCACCGAGTTCTGTCAGGATGCCATCTGATGGGGTATCCGGAGAGTACTCATTATAGCATGTATTCTTCAGCTGCTTTTCCTGGTCAGCATCACCAAGGGGCTGGGACATCCCCTTTAGCAAGAGTTCCACCTGGTGGAATGTGTTTATGCTTGCTTGTGTGCTTTATTGTTGATATTGTTCTGTCTGATTGCTTGAAACTTTTTCTTCTTTTCAAGCTTTGTTTGTTCCATCTGATGTTATTTATAGCATTCGTGTTACAACTGTTGCTCTACCTGGCATTATTATGTGTTAAAGTAGTTGCGTTGGCAGGAGTTTTACCAGTATTCTTCTGATACAATATTCCTTTGTTCACAGTGGAGGTATTTCCGGTTTCCTTAATGTGTATAAACTTGATGGATGCCTAAAAAAGAAAGGATTTTTTGAGTAGTTTCGTGCAAAATAATGCAATGTATAGGAGCAGCAACTATTTCGTTTAGGGTGCCCGTGATTGGTCAGTTGCTTCTTGATGTGGTGGTGCTAGTTGTTGAGTCTTGATGTTCATAATGCCCAAAATGAGCCCTTGCTGTGATCTCTTACCGTTTCATTGGCAACACATGAAACGAGTAGCTTTCCCCATCTTTGGTGACTTTCTTTGTTAGTAGATAATTATCGTGCAAGGTGGAATAACGGATCCTACGGTCTGCATGCATTGTAACTTAGGTGCCTGCCTTGATAGGTTCAACGTGTGACATGCTCGGTCGCCAATTTCGACATCTGCACCTGTCTAAGTCCTTTTGGCAGAACCCCTCCAAAAGAAGTTCTTGTTGCAAATGATGGTTTTAATTTATTGGTTAGAAACCCTTTTACAATACGATTCTTTTGTTAATCTTAAATGTCTTCTCTTAGATGTTAAATGGAATATATATATATATATACACACACATAAAATATTGGTGGGTACGAAAGTTGAAAGTGTGACATGTTTGTGATGGTGGTGGGTGGAATAGATGCTCTGTTTTTAAGCTTAAATTTCAATGGTATCTTCTCTTTTTCGTTTTGGACAATTGATGTGGAACACTGAGAGAGGGAGGGTAAAAGCAGCACAAGAGATAGAAGATGGAATCTGGTGGAGCACTGAAAATTAAGCCAAAGATGTATCGTGCAAATGATTCAGTATAAATAACTCTGCTAAAACATTCTTGTATAATTCCAAAAAGACAGCAAGCTTTTTTGATAATCGAGGGAGGAGAATGTGGTTATTTGGGATCAAACCCAAACTTTCATGTCTATAATATAATGTTTTTGTTGATAAGTGATAAATTAAAGGGATAAATATCAAAATTATACACAAATTTTGGTTTAATGTGCAATTATATACATAAATTTTTTATTTGATTCAATTCTTACAAATTATTAACACTATTATTGATATTACATCATTTTATATTTGTATATTACATCCAGAAATCATTAGATTAATTCCATATAAAAATAAATTAATATATTTATTTCTTTAAATATACTTGATTAAATCAAAATTAAGGTTTCATATATATGTTTGAACTACAATCAAAGTTTTACGAGTATAAATACACCAAATTAAAATTAATGTATCAAATTGCATATTGAATCAAAGTTCATATATAGTTTTGATATTTATCCCTAAATTAGAATTAGAAATAAAAGAAGGAAAAAACGGTGCCGTTTTACTCATTTTAAAGTAATAAATTACTACTAAAACCCCTCCGCTTTTTCTCATAAAACCATTTCTCTCTCTCTCTCACTCCAAACTCTGTTGGCCAAAGAAAACCAATGGCATCTGCCGTCCACCAACTGCTCCGGCCACCGGTATGCTACCGTACCTTCTTTGTCTTCTGTATATCTGGGTTTTTCTTATATTCCTCAGTCTTTTTGTTTTTCATGAGTAAAAATTCATCTAAAGATCGTTACTTTTCATGAATTTGGGTTCTCTTCCTATGCTTATCTATGTTTTTATACCTATATATTGATGTAAAGTCAAATTTTATTTATAAAAAAAGAAGAGTTGAGAATTCTGTAAAAGATTCAGTTTTTGGATGATTTTCATGCTGTTTATTCTATGTATATGCATGATACATGCATGTATGTATATGAAAAAGTGATGCACATTATCACTCCCTTTCCCACTGGAAAGTAAATGTAGTAAAATGAAAAATTACTTCTTTTTTGAAATGTTTGAAAGCAATATAAAAGGGGAAACAGTTTTCTCTTTGTTGTTGTTGGTTTTGGAGTGATGATGTTTGTGGGTAGCTAAATATGTGGAAACAGTTTTTTGGGAAGTAAAAACTCAATAAATTGAGTATATAACCAAAAAAAAGTTATTAGTTTTCTTGAAAATTGTTTCTCTGAGATTGTTAGCTATGTAGGGTGTTATAATTTGAATGCTACAATTTGAACTGTCAATTTGAAGAATAAGTGATGAAATGCTATTTTCATTACTTACAATCTATTTACACTTCTTAATTGGCATTGAGCTTACCTCATACGAAGTTTTTTTGAGCTCTGATGTTGATGGTATCATTTGTTTAGGATTGCTTGCTTTTCTTCAAGTTCTCTGAGTGATCACTATAATTTTTGTGAACTTTTCAGGCTAAATTAAAGATCCCGAAGCATGAATAATGGCATATACCTTTTTACTATTACTGAGATGTATGTGATATTGGCTTTGCCAGTTTGATATATCTCAGTGATGGATTTTAAATATAAAGGCATAGGCTGGGTAGGGGATGTTTATCAGACGTTTGAAACGCTGTGCCATGAGGTGGATAATATTGTGAATCAGGTATTAATTCTTTGACCAGGGAACTGCTTCCCCCATTTCCCTTCCATCTTCATCACCTTTGCCGTTATGACTTGGCTGAATGAAATCATGGGTGATTGGTAGTGTTTTATGACCTAAGAATTTGCATTGCTTGGTTTGAAATTCTTTAATAATTTCATAAATAACTTATCTGCAGGACTCTGTCAAGTATGCTGAAAATCAGGCAAAGAGTGTGGGTAAAAGCATGAAGAGATTTTATTCTGATGTCATACATGATATATTACCTCCTTTAAAACACGAAAAAGAAAGGGCGGCTTTAAAAAGAAGTGCTACAATCGATACCTATGTTAAATCCACAGCGGCTATTGAGGAGGATCACATATACACTGTTGATAAGCTATCACATGTTGAGGCTGTTGCAGTAGATCCCATTGAAATGCTGCTTGGTCATGCTTCTAATGAACTTTGCCTTTCAGATCAACTCTGTACTCCGGCATTTATTGATGGGGCAGAGTCAGACATGATGCCGGGACAAACTAGCGATGGTTTGAAGAATACATGTTCCGATGTAAACATAGAAAAAAATGGCCTAATGGAGAAAACATCTGGGTCTGATGTTGTAGAGTTGATATCTCCTAGCGAGGAAGAATCCTTTGGAGCTTCATTGGTGAATGAATGTATTGATTGTAAAGATAAAAATACATGTGCGGTTGTGGGTGAAGTTTTTCATACTATTTCAGTGCATGATACGGAGTTTCTAACCCCTGAAGAAGAGGGAACAGTTAATGGTAGCATCGCTGTTGATGTGGTCCAAAAACAGCTTTGTTGTGCTTTTGGTGAGCTTTGCCTTGTAGACCAACCAGGTAATTCTAATTCTGTGGGTTCCCTTTTGGGGAAAGGACACGGAACTTCAAAACAAGTCGATGTTTTGAAAGATACAAAACCTGAAGTGAATATGGAAGCTGCCACAATGGAAAAGTCTTCAGCATCTGAGGTGTTGGAGTTGATCTCTCCTGTTGACAAGGAATTCTGTGGTGCTTCATTGTTGAGTGAATTCATTGATTGTAATGATAAAGAACCATGGCAGGTTGAAGCTGAGGTGTCTCCTGCTACTACAGTTCATAATGTGAGAATGCCCTATGCATCTGATGTTTTGGAGTTGATCTCTCCTAGCGAGGAAGCATCTTTTGGAGCATTGATGGTTCATGAGTTTGTTGACTGTAATGATAAAAGTGCATGTGTGGTTTGCACTGATGTTTTTTGTGCAACTTCAGTTCACAATGACCAAACCACAAGAACGGTTAAGAATGACCTTGCAAATGACTCTGACTGTGTCTCGGATGCTTCAGCTGGTATTACTTCTTTGCAAATGTCTTCTTCAGCCATACGTTGTCATGAAAATATGGCCGAGGTCAGAGTTGGTTCTTCTTGTGCTTCAAGAATTAAGGACTTCTGTTTGCCTCAGAATCCACCAGACAACTTACCTGCATACAAACATCTTTATCATGACTCCATTGATGCGTTATCTTCCTTGTTGACCCCACTTTTATCGAATGAGAAGAAGTTGACCGGGGCATTATCCATTGTGTCTAGCAATGAACTGTCCATGGAATCACTTGGTTGGTGTCCTGTTCTTATGTAATGATAAAGATTTATTTTGTTTCTTTATATAATTGGTTTTCATCTCATTATTAATTTGGCAGAAGCTGATGTCACTAATCTTTGCCCAAGATAAATGGTTTCCTTTAATGTTATACATTTTTTGAGGACTTGATTTGAACCATACAATAAAATGTTCTAATTTACAGTAGCTTTTGATATTTTTCGTTGGAGTGAATGAAAGAACTTCTGACTTGAAAGCTTTATCTAGTTCATTACCTTCTCTCTAATTTTGAAAACCATAAACAGGATCAATAGATGATTCCATTGATGATGTCAGTATATCTTCCATGGATACCATTCAATTATGTGACGAGATGAAGCTTGAGGATAGCTGTGTAATCGTTGACAGCACTGCACTTTATGCCGCCTCTCTTATAATAAGAAAGCACAGATCATACAAGGTTTCTCTCCCACTCTCTCCCTCTTTCTCTCTCTCTCACACACACACACACACACACAGAGTTAGTTGGACTTGGGTGGAAATGTAGGATATGGCTATGTTTCTAACACGGATAATAGAGGTATACGTTGAACATGGGTGCAGACACAGTACTTCAAGTACACAAGCTGCCTACTACTTTGTTGCGTCGGTCTGTCAGACAGTTGTCTTTGATAAATGATAACCATCTCGAGTCTGAGTAACATTGATCTTGCTAATTCGAGTTGCTTACTTTGTTGTTCTCTTTCAATAGAAAAGGATCCAGGATGCTTTAACTTCAAAAAAGAGGTTGGCAAAGGAGTACGAGCAGCTAGCGATTTGGTTCGGAGACACGGACACGGGATTAAACCACGAATGTTTACAAACCCTACGGCCATCTTGCACGATGGCAATATCAGAGTGCAAAAATATACAAACAGAAGTTGTAAGTGATTCCGAGTGGGAAATCCTCTAAGTAAAGAAACTCGGGTTTCCTCGAACCTTTTGCTTGTGCCATTAGAATGAGTTTCAGTGTGAATAATCACGTTCAAAAGTTTCACCTTCTGTGAATAAGCATGTTTAATCAATCTGTCTTGTACATCAAGTAGTTTACCTTACCATAAGTGGCTCAACATTTCAACTCTTGATGGTATATATTTTTCTTATATGTATATTCAGAGGGCAGGAGCCAGTTTTTCTTCATAATTAAGCTTTGAGAGCTCTCTTTTTGAGACAAAAAGGCCACAGTTTGGGATGAGGGGAATGGTTATTGTGTCTGAGATTTGAACCTGAGCTTGCTAAATACCTTCTTTTAAGAGTGATCGTATGAATCAATTGGACTTAGTCATGAGTTCGATAACTCACTTTTAACTATGCATTCATTCGGGTCTGGTTAATATAGGATTTTGCTACTTGAGGCTTCTTAAAATTTATCATGTAATTTTTTGTTATTAAAAATAAAATTTGAAATAAAAAATAAACTGAAAAACAAGGAAAAAAAGTTTTTTAAAAAATCCCAATCCCACCTTATTTTTACTCAAAAAGATTGATTCTTCTTAAAAAGAAAGATTGGTCCCTCTTAAAAGGGATTCTTAAAAGGTCAGGTTGCTCTCAAAAAAGATTCATTTTTCTTAAACAGAATCTCTCTAAAAAAACTTAAGTAATAATAAAATGAGTTCCCTTATGTCTAACAAAAATCGTTATGTTTAAGCTAATATTTATTATTGATGTTTATGGGTCGGGTTAGGTTCGGGTTAAGTTTAAGTATGATACTAATATATTTTATGTTTATCTAAGTTTGACTCAAAATATGTGCCTAAAATCTTGCCCAAGCTTACTCATATTTGCAAAAGAGCAATCTAAATTCATTTTAGGCTTATTCATATTATTTTTATTTTTTTTAAAAATATTTATATTATTTTAATTTAATATTTAATATATTTTTTATTTATTAAAACTTTTATTTTAATTATTTTAGTATTTACATTAGAGTAGTATTGTATATTTAGTATATGTTTATTTTCCTAATGTGTTATAAATTACATGATACATAAAAATAACATAATATAAAGTATTACAAACTTAAAAATGGATTGCGTTGGGCTTGGGCCTTGAATATTCAAGTCCGAGCCCAGGTTATATTTTAAACCGGCCTAATTTCTTATCTAAGTCCATCTTTTGGATCTAATTTTTGCCTTAGCCTATTTTTCGAGTCTAATATTTTTGTTCAAAACCATCTCAAATTAATAAAAATATTTATATTTAAATTTAATTATAAAAATATATTAATATTACTCTAAAATCATTTTTTAATTATTTTTAAGCAATAAAACGGGCTGAGATGAGAGCAGACCGAGTTGGCTGCCCAACCCATCTCGGATAAATCTTTAGGGAACCAAAGTACCAAACACTGCAGCTGGAAAAGTGACTAAAATGGATGGAAGAAAGTGAGTGCAAAGACATTTATAGTGAATTACATCAGATACCAAATGGTTTGATTAAACAAAGACTAGCATTTTAAGTCAAGTCAACATTATACTGTATTTTTTAAGATGATAACTAAGCCAGATGTTTTCCACTGCAGGCTGCAGCAGCTTCTTTTCTCTCTCTGCAATTCAGTTCAACTCCCTAGGCCTAAGCTACCTTCATCAGCTCCTCTTTTGCTTCCCATATGTGTACGAGCTTTTGACAGTAAACTTGCATGCTCTTCTTTTTCGACATCACAGCAATTGTCTCAGAGTCTGACTGCAATTTCTTTCTTGTTACATCACATGCAGGCCGAGGCTGCCTTCAATTCGACTGTCTTAGCATCTCAATATTGACGTTCCAGGTACTGTTCTCTTTTTCAACTGAAATCCGTCATTGCTGCTCTCTTTGGAAGACTGGGTTGGGTTTAGTTTTCATTTTACCTTGCTTCTTTAAGATGGGTTGAATCTAAAACTCCCTTTTAACATTTAAAAATGATTCATTTTTCGAATAGCTATGAATGCTTTAAAGAAGATGGAAATGGAGAGTTCGGAGTATCACAAAAATAAATATTTTTTTATTATTGTTGCTTAAAAAAGAAAACAGAAAACTGACATAAATGGAGCTAATATAAACTGAGGTATATACTGCTCCAAATTACAAACACCATAACAACAAATCCGGAATAGTCTTCTCTGAAAACCAATGTCTAAGGGAAAAAGAGTTTGACAAGTTCATACATTGGGAAAAACCATGAAGGCTCACAAACAAATGGCTTTACCCTCCTAAACTACCATCTCTATTCATTGAACCTACGACCAGCCGAAGACATAATCGAGAACATAAACGAGCGCCAAGGAGAAAGGATAAAGGATGTAAGCGATTGAACATGTCCAAAGAGGGAAAGTAGTTCGGAAACTAGCGAACGCGCCCATCACAATGCAAACAATGAGAATCACCAGCACTTCGGATGAGAAGTCCCATGTCAATCCCCGGACGTAAACGAGTGCCAAGAAAACCGACAGGCAGAGAACGTTATTCATGGTTACTGCTCCGTAAAGCTGCATTGAGGAATTCGAAGATTAGGATTTATTTATACGGCAGCTTGATGATCAGACAAGTGGGGTAACAAGAAACTAACCTCGGAAAATGTTAATGATGCAGTTCTCTGCTTTTTGCGGGTAGCGAAGATAATGGCTGATACGGCTTCACTAGAGTTCGTAGCCAATGGCAATGCAATAAATGAGATGAAGAACGATGGAATACTTGTTGCGGTTGAAAAGTTATCGACAGCATCTACGAGTGGATCAGCAAATGCAGCTGCAATCAAGGTGCCTACTAGGAGCATCAGTACTGCTTTGAAGGAGATCCACCTTGGGTTTTCAACATGTTCAACAACCTCATCACTTTGTTCCTCTGACCCCAACAAAGCATGTTCTCTCTTGGTTTGCTGCAGATTTGCACGATAATTCGAAGAAATTCAGTTTGTGTTAATTATAATCTCTAGAGAAGTTGCCAATGGTCGACTTACCTGGTGAAATTGGTCAATAAACTTAAACGTTCCGGCGTTAGGTTCGAGATAAGCACCCCCAGTTTGCTTTGCTTCATTAATCCACTTTGTGATTCCTTTTACAAACTCTTCTTCTTGAATATAAGAGTCGAGGGAGGTATCAAAATCTGCCATTACTTTCATCACAGCGTCTTCCTTGTCGAAGTCTATCTCTTCAAATCTGATTCCTATAATCAATGCTTTCAACTCGGAAGGTGAAAGATGACCGTCACGGTTCTCATCGATTGTCTCGAACAACCTATCCAATGTTGTTCAGAAAGTTTGTAAATGTTAAGAGTAACCGGAAGGAAGTACCAGGAGAAATTGGAAGCTTTTGCTTTAATGTTAAAAGGTTCAAAACTAACTTTCTTATGATCTCTGTGTTAGGTTCACCATCCTCGGTAAGAAGCTTTCCAAAAGCTTGCTTTTTCAAGTGTCTTAAGATCCCCGATATAACATGTTTGTGCTTCGCAAAAGCTAGTCGTCTTCTCTGGATCCATGGCTGAAATACCTGCAAATTACATATACCATAAGATACAACTACTAGAAGAGTAGAAGTGTCATGAAGGTATGTCGCTCTAACTCTTCATTTTTCTTTAAGCACTCATTTAATAACCGTGTCTAATGCATACCCGAAATAAGATATTGAAACATGTGATGATGGAATTCCTTCTTGAAAAGTTTTATTACCTGATAAACACAATAAGAAACCAACATTGATACTGATATGATCAGTGCAATCAAAACTGCTAGGTGTCTTCCTGAAGTTGAATTGAGAACTTGGGGTAGTTGAACAATAACAAAGGGGATAATTGATATAGCCATTATACTTGCAGCATAGCAAGTCCAAATATCGGTACTCACACCAGTCTCTGCAATATTGTACACACTTTAGATTAGCAAATATTCTGCCATTGAAGATTAGAGTTGGACCTAGTTTTCCAACCCATTTTCTGAAGTTATTTTGACTTGTGTTACTTCGATTTTTCATTTTTTCTTGAACTACTTGTATTTGACACATATAAATACATGTTTATAGGGATATGGCATACTCACATTTGACATTTACTCGTACCAAACACTTGCACTCAAGTCAGTAATATAGAACTCAGTCAAACAGACTTGGTAACTGTATAATGCTTGCTATAACAATCTATGTTGCTTCAACTCATTTTTTCTCTAAAGTACCCATGTCTGCCACTTGTATTTGACATATTCAAATATGGGTATAGGAGTAGGATTCCCTAAAGTACTTCTGAGTCCAAGTATAGAAGATAATAACTTCGCAACCAGTCATAGTAAACTATCTAAGAATGATGTAAAGCAGAGTTGTGCACCTGTTAGGTGAAATCCTTTAGTAATAGTTCCATCAACCGCAACTGAGTCGCGAATATCACACCGGCCAACAACAACACAGGAACCCCATATCACAGTGAGAAGCATGACAGTTGACCCTGCTAGCAACCCCATTCCTACGGAGACCTGATCTTGAGCTGTTTCTGCTGTTCCAGAAAGTCCAGATACTGGCAAGAACAAACCAAATTAAAACCACACTAGATGTAAAACTACTAAGTAAGTGAGGCCAAATGATGGCCTGATAATCATTTAAAACTAATTGCCTCTATGAATCAATTACTAGTAACATAAGCAACATGCTTTGGACCTCATTGAGTTTTTATCTCTTAATTTCATTTTTTTCATTTATTTAACTGTTTTTATATAGAAATTAGTAGTGTGATTGTTAGTATGTTGTAGCTCATTTTAGTGAGTAGTAATGGCATGCTTGATAAGGGAAAAGGAAAGTAAAACAAAGTTATTTTCCTCCCTTCATATAATATCCATTTTCTTTGTAACAAAAATATTTATATATAATATATCATTAGCTTATTAATTATATTTCATTCTGTAAGACTAAAATCTTGCTGGGAAAAGAAAAAAAAATAATCTGGATAGAGTTTACTTTCACTTCAAAAACCCATTTTTATTTATTATTGTGGGGATAAAATCCAATTCTTGAAAGAGTCAAAAAGGGGTTGCTAAAAGGTCTATTGAAAAGAGACATTTGGCAATGGCAGCAATAAATTATTCTATGCACTCTGAATCATATGAAAATGTTTAAACATAAGTTCCAAAAGCATAATTTTATATATAAAAAAAAACTTACACTAAAAATAAAATTTTCTAGAATAATAACCCTTCAAGTAAAAAAAAAAAAAAAGAAGGAAAGAGGGTAACAAGTAAACAGAAAATTCAACCCAAAATTTGCTAATGTTCCGGGAATCTTAAAATCTGAATATTTAAGATCTGGGGTGTTCAAAGATTCTTCCTAGGGAAAAGACAAGATCTAAAATTTTTCGACTTTCCTGATCCATTTTCTGATCAATCAACCAATGAAAACTAAAGATACAGAGCAGTAACACCTATTTTCTCCTCAACCAAACAAATAGAATAAAACACAATTCAAACAAAAGAACAAAAAGACTTCAAACTTACCAAGAATAAGCATTGCATCGGGAAGTGCTCCAAGAATAGGCAAGAACAATCCTCCGACAATACCAGGACCGAGGATCTCAAGCAAAAGCTCACTTCCATTAGACAAGTAAGTAGCAGCTAAAAACATAAGGTATCCATAAACAATGATCAAAAACAAGTTGCCGAGAACTGTGGTGGTACAGGGTAAGAACCCATAGGTTTGTTCACACGATTCCTCCGCTGAAAACAGGGGCTTGAGTGAGAGGAAAGGTGGGTTTTTGACGGTGGAGATTCCATCGGAAACGAGATCGGTGGGGGATGAAGGACCGGTGATAAAACGGGCAGTAGATGGGAAAGAAGAGAAATAAAAGAGGAAGATGAAAAGGAGCAATAAACGCTGTGGAGCCATGGCTTTCTGAGGGAATTCTAGGACATGGGAGAAATAGTTTGAGACTAGTAAGTGTAGGATTGAAGCATTTATCTATGTATACGCGCACTTACGCAACTTGGCACCGTTACAATTTTATTGCCAATACTATTACTTAACACAGTTGACAAAGGTCCAACTTCGGGTTAAATGTAATATATTAAATTGATCATATTTTTATAATTATATTGTATTATCAAAACAAGGGCTGAGCGTTTAATCAAGTTAAGTCAAATCGAGTGAAATTTTTTGAGTTAATCGAGTTAACGAGTCTTATTTTATCACTAATTCGATTTGAAATTTTTTCGAATCGAGTGAAATTGTTCGAAATTAAAATCTTATTATAGTATAACTAATTCCGTGTTAGAGTACATAATTTTGAAACCATATATATTTGAAAACTTTTTCAAAAATCAAAATAAAAAAATTTAAGGTACTTTAATATGATAATCTTGAATCATTAATTAACTTATTGCCGAAATTATTATTTTACCATTTTAACTTTTTTTAGATTTTTTTTAAAATCTAAATTTTGGAAATTTTTAATAAACATTTTGAATTTTTAAAAATTATTTTGATTTTTTTGTAATTTTTGTTAAGAGAGACCAATTTGCTCATTTTCAAAATTGGCAGAGCCCAAAAGGATATTTACACCAATTTGTTATTCAAATTATTTCAACTGTAAAATTCAACTCGAATCGAACTCGAAACTCGAATTGTTTATTCTAGTCGACTTGAATAACTCGATTTGATCAACTCGACATTCGAAATATTTTTCGATTTTTTCGAATCGAATCGAGTTCTCTGTTCACCCCTAATCAAAACATATTTTAGAACTATATGCTCTTTTTGATACAACACCTAGAATTATCCATACTCCCTTTCTAACCCTTAACTAGGAGGATAATGCGCTTCAGTGTACTCGAATTCACGTCCTCCTAGATTGACAATAATGACGATACCAATAAAACTAAGATCCAATCGATAATATTCATTATTTGATTAAAAACCAAAATTTAAATAATTTTCTTAATCAAGATCCCAACTTAATTAAGCATATTAGGAAAGTATAAATAGATAATTGTATTTGTTTATATAAAAAAACTGAAATTGACTTGATAAATCCAAAATAATATAAAACAATTTTAGTTTTATATTATTTATTTACATCATAGATTAATGCAAATTTATTTTTTTGGTAAATATGTCAATTTAATTTTAATTTGAGGTAATCTTTTTCTTTTCAAAATTAACAAAGCTAAATCATGTAGAGAGTGTGAAATTAAAGGGTAGAGGGAACAGAAAAGGAAATATATTTATTTTTTATATATTGTTTTGGTAACTAAATCCAGATCTGATGTATTTATTTATTATTACTTTTTTAGTCCACCAAGATTCTCGATCTGTAAGAAATACGTACTTTTTAAAAGGTTAAAATTGTGCCATAAGTCCCTCTATTTTTTCAAAATTTTGAAATTTAGTCTTTGTATTTTCTTTTATTTTCATGAATTCAATCTCTCTACTTTTTCATATTTTAAAATTCGGGTACAATTTTTAACATTGTTGATTTTTTTTAAATTTGTTAATGTGGCATTTTGAAATAGAAGAAATATTCACTTTATACACATGTAATTACAAAAAAACGTAATTAACAAAAAAAATTACCAGTACCAATAGAACTAAATTTTTGAAAATAAAAATATAGAGATTAAATTTTAAAATTTAAAAAATATAGAGATTTATGAAATATTTAAAAAATATTGAATGTGGACACCAAATATCAGAGTTTATATCACTTATCTCGAATTTGTAATGATAAGTGTACGAGGGTGTTCATGTCTATTTATATTTTATATAAAATCTAAAATTAAATACATGATAGAATTTGAACTTAACATAACATGATTTTCAATATCTCAACTTTATCATTTTAACTAAATTTTTTTTATTTATTTGATCAATTTTTATTAAATATATTTGTTATATATATATATTAAATTTAATAACTTTTAAATACCTTCTATGATAATTTATTACAACTTCCATTTATTTATTTATTTTCACTATTTTAAAGAAAAAAATTACTTTCTTGGAATTCTATAAGTGAGTCTTTAAATTTTATTTAGAATTTTTTTTACTACTTAAAATTATTGTAAATTAAAATTTGATCATTAAAACTAAAATTAAAATTTCAACATAATATAATTATTAATCCTTTTTTTTCAATTATGGCAAACATGATTAAATGGTAATAAACCTAATCCCATTAAAAAAAATAAACCTACCCCAAAAGTTTCCATTTACTAATTAATTATATAGAAGGTGTAAAGGACCTTCCCTCTGTTGGCACATGGCACCTCATGCTGTGGTGTTACTTTTATTATAGATTCATGACCAAATTTTAGTTTTGGCCTTTTTATTATGTCTTAATTTACGATTTAATCTCTATGTTTTAATTTTTAACTTAAAAGAGAATGGTCAAATTTTAGTTTTGGTTCCTATGTTATGCTGAAACTTGAGGGTTAATCTATATACTTTAATGTTTTTTATATAATTTGGTCCCTCGACTTTATAATATCATTAGTTAGTCTAAATAGTTAATATTGTTAATTATTTCGATCACAACGTTGAAACCGATTTTTCTTTAAAACACGGAAAAAAATTATTATGATAAATTTGGACGAGTGTTTTTAAGAATTTCAACATTATTTTTATTCTTACATGACTACCGAATGAATATCTATTTTTAATTTTAAAATGTTACTTTAGTAAATTTAATAGAATAATTTTAATAGAGATAATAATTGAATATGAATTTTTAAATTCGACAAGTAGATGACTAAATTCTTGAAAATAAAAGTAGAAGACTAAATTCTAGATGTACGTATAGAGACTTAAAAAAACATATTTTAACCTATAATTTAACACAAATGAATAATCAGTTCAACACGAAGCGAGGAATAGTACTAGTAATAAACTATTTTAGTTTTCGAAGGGCATGTAATGAAATAAGAAAAAGTGGAAGAGTTGCTAAAGAAATTGCCCAAAAACTTGCCTAAAGAAAAAAAAGGTAAAAGCCATAAAAATTGAAGATGGAGACTTTGATTGTGTTGGTAATACTGATTATGTGAATTCTTTTTAATTATTTTGAATCGAAATATTAATTTAATTAATTATTTAATTCTTAAAATTGTTGGTATAATTGTCATGAAAAATAATTACAACAATGACTGACAAAAAGTAATGCAAGAAAGTTTGAAGGGATAGATATTTTATAAAATAATTATGTAAAGGGTAATTTTATTTAATAAAAAATAAATATAGACAAAAAAACCCCTCAGGTAGGACACAAACTAATAATTATTATATGCCAAGCATCATAAAAGAATAATTAAATTCCATTTATTCCTCGATTTTAGAATATTTTATTTCTGGTGGTCAAAGTTTATTTGTGTGGATATTACGTGGCCTTTTAGCTAACTGATGTTACACGCGGCGACACGTTATTATCACGACTTTGATTTTCATTTCATCAAATTTTGGGATTTTTCGCCACCTAACTCAAATCTCATTCATTACTCTCATTAGATAAGGATAATTATTGTGGATTTTTTATTACAATATTCATAAAAAATATTTAAGTTTATTTTTTAAAATATATTTTAGAAAAAAAATATTTTTTAAGATTATTTTGATATTTATAAATGTCAAAATTCGCGATGTAATAATGGAGATTAATTCCCTCAAGAGTAGACAATATGTGCAAATTAAATAGCTACCACCCAACCATGGCTGGATTAAAGTTAATATTGATGGTGCCTCAAGTAGGATTGGGTATTGGTTTGCGATAGGTGTTATGCGGGACTTTCATGAGAATTGGATAGTATGGTTCAAAAGATTTATTGGGAGGAGTTCTACGATTAATGTTGACTTGTAGGCGATCATCATGTCTAAAGAAGATATGCTGAATGAATTTTAGCAAAGTGGTTGTTGAAAGCGATTGCTCGACTGCTGTAGAGTTGATCAAGGACATCTCCATGAACGTTCCTTCTATGGCCCTCATTTAAAAGATTGACGAAGCAAGAAAGCAACTTTGGATGGTTAAATTCTAATATGCACCAAGAGAAGGTAATATGGTAGTTGATTGGCTAGCTAAAAATTGCCTCGTACTAATGTTAATTTAAGAATTATTGAATTTCCTAATTCTCATGTCAAGAGATTATTATTAAACGATAAATTTAAAAATTCTTTTTATAATAAGCGATTGATTAAAGACATTCGATTGCTTTCTTTTAATTAAATAAAAAAGTTCGTATGAATTAAGTTCTTCACAAAATTTATTTTTATTTATCAAGAGAAGTATCGATAAAATATAATAACAAAACCTTAGCCCTAATAGGTGATAGGTTCAACTAACTCATATAATACACCGTACTTCCCCACTTTAAATACTTCACTTATTTTCTTTTGTTTTTATCGAAAATCTATAAAAAAAATTCTTTCAAATTTGCTATTTTCTCAATATTTGTAGGTTTTTTATTAAAATATTATAAAAATTGCTTAAACTTATTTATTAAAAGAAACATGTCTTTTAAGATTATCTTTGACATTTATTGATGTCAAGGACTGTGCAAATTAAATTTTCCATGAAATTCATATCTTTATTTGTGAGGAGAAGGATTAATGAAATATAGAAATACATAATCTATTTGTCGATAAAATGATTGGAGGTGAATATAAAGGGGGCACAAACAAGGTTTGACAACCTCTTATTTGTAGCATGAACCCTAGAATGTCCCCCTAAAGCACTGCTATGAAAATGACCAAACAATGCCCTCTTGAGATCCACATTTGCCCCCGCAACTAAACTCCCTCTTTCTCCTCTTAAAACGACCATCCGATGTATATTTAGCTTGGCTTCTAGGAAAAGCTTGTATTTGAGGCACCAAGTCAGAAGCTACATACTACAACCAAAGAAGATAAGATAGCCTTACCCTTAATTGGCCTTCTGGACAATGCATTAGCTACCATATTGGTAGCACCTTTCATGTAGCAAATCTCAGTCATAACCCAGCTTTTTACCAACCCGCTGTTGTTGAAAAGGGGTTACAGCCTGATTACCAGTGAGAAATCTCAAACTCTGATGATCAGTGTAGATTTTAAAATGTTTTCCTACTAAACAGGGACTCCATTTCTTCACAACAAACAACACAACTAGCACATCCTTATCATAGATGGATAGGGCTTGATGCCTTACTGAAGTAGGCCAATGGCCTGCCCCATTGTTGCAGCACTACACTCACCCCCCACACCAGAAACATCAATTTCCACCTCAACGGCTTGAGTGAAAAATAGTAAAGACAGAATAGGGGCTGAACATAAGCCCTGCTTCAACTGTTGAAAAGCTGCTCCAGCAGAATCAGACCATTGCCACTGATCCTTCTTCAAAAGGTCAGTTAGCGGTTTGGCTAATAACCCATAGTGCTTCATAAAACGTCTGCAATACCTTGATAACCCCAAGGAAGCTCTTAAATCTTTGACAGATTTGGGAGTAGGCCAATGCAACATAGACTGAACCTTTGACTGATCCATTGCCACATTACCTTTAGAGATGATATACCTCGGATACTCAACTATTGTGGCCCTAAAAGAACATTTACTTCTCTTAGAAAATAACTTATGTTGCCTTAACAAAGTCAGAACCTCTCTCTAGTTCTCAAGATGTCTAGAACAATCTTAGGAATAGATATGAGTCGGAAAAACTGAAAAACAGACCTTAGAAAAAGTCAAGGAAGTAGTTCTAGACTTCTTACGGCCAGCAGCAGAGATAGCTGAAGACGCAACCCTCAATGGCACCACAATGAATGATATAAAGAAGGATGGTATGTTTGCTGCCTTTGAGAAGGTTTGAACACTGAATATCAATGGCTCTGCCAATACTCCCAATATAATTATCCCAATCACCATATACGCTATAGCTTTAATCCATGCCTGTTTTGATCCATTCTCACCAACTCCATTGCAATTACTCTCTTCTTCCACCAATTTATCTGTTTCCTCTCAAGTTCTCTAGCATTTCATAAAGCAATTATAAGCATTTAATTAGTCAAGTCAAAAGAAACTAAGTTATCTATGCTTGTGTTTAGATATAGATCTGTCCATAAATTGGATGATCAATTTGGTCCGATAGGTTCAATTAGATTCTAATTAGTCTTTGGCTGGCTTGGCCTAAATTCGATTCAAATAATAAAAATAATTTGGTTAAAATGTACTGTTAGTTCTTGAACTTATATGGAATTTGAGATTTAGTCTCTATATTTTAATAGTTCAAAAATAAATCTTCTTACTTCTCCAATTTAAAAATCCTAGCTCAACTATTATAGTTATCTGTCAAAATTTGCTAATTTTAACTTATTTATTTTCTGTCAGTCATATGTTACATCAATCATATGAGGACAGCCTAATCAAAATTTTAAGTTGACAAATTTTGTTGAAATGTAAAGATTAACAACCCATTTTAACCAAATATTTTAATTTGAATTTAATTACTATATATATACTAATATAAATGTATATTTTTAATATTTTATTAATACGTGCACAATAAAATTTGAAATTGGGTGAGGACTAATATATAGTTCTACTGATGTATAGAGAAAGAAAATATAACTCCTTTTTGTCCTCGCTCATTTTTAATTTTCAATTTTTGTATATTCAACCCTTAAGTAGTAGGGGTTGTAAATCTATCTTACGATGTCGACTCTGTTAATTTTCTCCGGATAAAGGTTTGGTTGAACTTGGAAAGTAAAATCTTGAATTTAGTAACTCAGTATGAGAAATTATGTTTGTTTGGAAAGAAAATTAGACCTAGAAAAGGAAAATGAGGACTTACTTGGTAGAAATCATGTTGAGGCTGAATTTCTTTTTGAGATGTTTTAAGCCACTTTGAAATCCCATTGATGAAGTCGTCTCCACTTGTGTCAAGATCTTCAATTACTTTGGCAACTATCTGATTTGGATTTAAAGGGACTGTCTTGTTCTGATATGCAGTTATCCCCATCTTTATCACTTGTTTCCGATTGCCTATTTCAATAATAAATACACTATCTAACAACAATAACAATAATAAAAACACTATCTAATATAATTGTCGAAATTGATTATGCTCTAGCTGTTGAAGCTCTTAATGATAGGCTCGAAATACAGATGAATAGAGATTTGATTATGAGAATTTAAAAACTTTGTAAGAGAGATTGGAAGGTGAGAATTCAGTAAGTCTCGAGGGAGGCAAATACCATTGCTCACACTTTGACTAGATTGATTGAAGAATGATGGTCAAAATTTGATTTATGATTCTAATGTTTGTTTATACTTGATCTATAATTATCTTCTAAACAAATATTAACGTCAGATATCTACACCTTCTTATCTATATATGATCATATCTGAATTTATTCTAAATAGGGTTAATAGCACGAATGACCCCTAAACAATAGCAAATCTTTCAATATAATATATATTCTTTAAAAATGTTTATTTTGATATCTTAAATATCATCTATTATTAACATCTTTAAATAAGAGTAACACATGTCATCATTAACATATCACTTTCATTTTTTTTAATTAATAGAATTTGTGGCACCATCGTTGATACATGTCATCATTTGTGGTGCCATGTGTCAAACTGTTTTAAAAAAAATTACGATTTCAAACTAATTACTTTTTATTTGAAATGTGGCACCATACAGTGGTGCCACATGGCATCATTTTATTAAGTCACTTGTTCTTTTTAAATAATTATTTTTAATTGACATATGGCACCATACAAAATGTCACATTCCATCATAAAAGCTTGCCACATGTACTTTATTTTAAAATTATAAAATAAAAATAATTATTTTTGACACATGGCACCACATAATATTTTCAAAAGTCAAATTTTAATTATAAAAATTTAAAAAATAATTATTTGTTCTGACGTGTCACATCATTATATGTGACCACATATCTTCTTTCCAATTACGTTAATGGCAGGTAACTTCTTTCCCTAATTTTTCTTCAATTTTTTTTTTGGTACCAAGAAAAGTACTAATTTTTGCAAAATTTCTCATTTTTTGGTGCTAAATTGAAGAAAAAAAACAAGTGTAGCTCTCAAGTTGAAGTTTCTGTGAATTTTATATTCCATGTTAATATAATGTTGGGTTAAACTATAAAATTAATCCTTCTATTATTAAATGAATCTATTTAATCTTTATACTATTAAAATAACATTTATTATATCAAAGATATCTTGAAAATTATCTTTTCAATTTTAGTTCAATTTCATTTACAGAACCATCTTTAAAAAAACAAAAACTTTGTTAAGCAAAAAATGATTTTTTTTAAACAATAAATATTAATTCTATTCTAATTTGACATTATTTAAATTTTTTTTACTAGTACAGGGACTAAATTGATTCATTTAATAGTAGAGAGACTAATTTATAATAAAGGGACCTCTCAAGTAGATTCACCTAAAATGTTACTATCTAAAATTCAATGTTTTAATTATTATATATCATTAGTACAAGGTTTGGTGATTATCTTATATATTATGGAATTTCATAATCCAAAAATAAAAAATAAAAATTCAATGGTAATATTTTTTTATTAAGATTTATTTATCTTACAATAAACTTGGCCGTAGAATAAAAATAATTTTTCATTGATAATTTACCAAAGAATAATACTACGTGAGGTGTTATGAAAATTGAATATGATCTTTTATTTTTTTTAACCTTTTAGGAGAACAAATAAAATGGTACGAAGATTGTTGATTGAGTATTAGTTTGATTGACATTGGTATTATTGTTAGCATGGGAGGACATGAGTTCGAGTATGCTGAAGCACATTATCCTCTTATTTAAGGGTTGAAGAGAGGCTATAAATAATTTTAAGAATTTATATAATAAAGAGCAGAGCGAGAGATTTAATTGTTTGAAGCAATTATAGTTGCAAATTAGACCGTGTTTCCTTCACTAAGTAATATATAAAAGAAAAAGAGTAAGTAAACCGTAGAAGGGATCGTTCATCCATATTCCACATCCATGCAAGGTTTCTTGATATCGAAGGATCCGATAATAAAATTAATTATAATGAAATTAAAAATAATGGTGTTAGAGATTATTTATTGTAATGTTAAAATTAAATTAATAGCGAATATGTGTCTAAATTTAAAAGTAATAATGATATTGAGTTTGAAATAAAGAATATCACTTGTATTATATAATTTAATGTGTATATGTGATGGGGTTAAAATTTTAACCAGATAGATTACTTTGCCTTAGGTGATTATGTTGCTTCAAATCCACCTAAGTTAGCCGCACGGAAACTTAATGGAAATAAACTCTTAAGCGAAGAAGAGACGGATGAACGATAGAAAATATCACAAGAAAACAATGCACACAAAATATTTGGATAAATGCTCTAAAAAATATTCAATTACTTTGAATGAAGTATACAATTCAGTGATTACAAATGAGGAGAATATCTCTATTTATAGTTGAGTTCCCTAGATCCAATAGTACCATTTAAATTACATCAGTGACTAAGATTAATACCTATCTAAAAGAGAACAATTCTAAGGGATTTAAACTCTATATAATCTTATCCCTTAGGATTACAAATATTCATCACGGTCACTTTAAATTATTGGAGTGTTTACACTGAACAACCAATGCTTCAAGTAAATGAGTTTCTTCCTTTGTTCCATGAATCAGCTTAATTCTGAGTTCAATTTAATCATTTGACCTTGTTGGGTGATTTTGTGCGCATTCATCATGAATTTTAATCCGTGGTCCGTGACATATATATATATATAATAATTAAAAATAATGTTTAAATGTAAAAGAAATCCTCGTAAAAAAATTAAACCGCTAATAAACAAATTATACTCAATTAGGGCCTTAAAATAAAAAGTTAGCAATCAACTAAGCCTTTTAGTTTCATTCAAGCCTTAATGGTTTTGTTAAGTGGTGACATGACAAATAGGTGTGGTTTAGGGGCTTAATTGATTTTTTTAATTATTTTACAAGAAATTTTTTAGCATTTATGGAAGTATGGTGCGACTGTTAGAGCGGATCGTAAAAGGGGTACAGGAGGGTCTTGCCCTCTAAAAAGTTTTGAAAATTTTCATTTCTTTCTTGAATGTTTTAGAAAATATTAATTAAGGCCCAAGGTTTTTAAAAATTCTCATTGTACTTTTTTTAAATTTTTAATTAAGCGCTCTTAATATTTTTATAAATCCTCATTAATCTAATAAACAATTTAAAAAAATTAATTAGACTTTTTTTTAACAAAAATTCATTAAATTTTAAAAATTCTACTAAACCTGCCACTGAGTTAGCTTTTTAAGAGTAGAAACATTGTTGTTCAAAAATAGCATGGCGAGTGTGTCGCAACTCCCAAGCCATCTTCGGGGTTGTGGCATCTGGAATATGCTCTAGCACATCCTCTTTCAACCGTCGACTTCAAAATAAACAATTGCCTTGTTGCTTTTATAATTTATCTTCTGCTTTCGATTGTGTCACCTCGCTACCGTTGACTATCTCCCATAGATCTTGTCTTTGCATGTATCTTCCCATCATGTTATTGTAGTTTTACTAGTAGTTTAGCTTTTTCGTTCAGTCGATAGATTGTAGGTTCATCATTATGTCGACGACAAAACTTTTACAAATCTACAATCGAAGTTTTTAAAAAATAACCTCACTCTAATATCAAATTGTTGAAAATAATAAAATTATAAAAGTGGTATACATTAGAACTCACAAAGACGACAAAGCTTCCAAGGAGCAATATATATATTAATCTTTAAATTAAAAATTTTTGTTAGAGTTTATATGATTCGAATATCGTAATTTGTTGATGAAATAAATATAGTGATAAAATATGGGTATCTTATTTGATTTGGTACTTGTCAAATGTTTTTACTAATTACTCCAATATATTAATAATGTTATTTTTTATGAAGTAGCAAAAATAATCAATGTATGACCGGCATATGACAAATGATATTTTTTTTATATGTTCAATTAATTTTAATTTTATTTATTTAATTAATTGAAAATAATAAATTTTTTTAATTTGGGGATTTTAAAAAAAATCTTATTTAATATTAAATTCATTAAGCATAGCTCAATACCTATTTTTTTAACATAAATTTCCTCTAATATTAACAATATTTTTGTAGCATAGCAAAATTTTAATAACACCGTTAGTGTTTTACATAATTTGTATAATATTTAATAAATTTAGGTACCAAATTGAACCTAAAAAAAAGCTTAGGTAACAAATTAGGGAAAAAAATGCCAAGTTCAGGTACCAAATTGAGCACAAAAAAATTTAGATACCAAATTAGGAAAAAGTATCAACTTCCGGCACCGAATTGGGTCAATAAAAAATTATTTAGGTATCAAATTAAAAAAGTATCAAATTCAGGTACCAAATGTTATATAAAGCCATTAAGTTTATGTTAAAAGATATCTTAAACCCAATTATATTAATATTTCATAATAAAATTTATATAAAATATATTACAAAAATAAAATAACAAAATTCAAAAAGATCTTTATTATCTTTGTAAAAAAAATAAACCACACCCACAAATGTTAATTAATCAATTTTTTCAAAAAAAAAATCCAAAGCATTTCACATTTCCCTTTTTTTTCTTAGCCATAACTTTTCATTGCTGTTTCCTTTGATCTCTCGCTCCTCCTTTCTTTGAATCAACTTATAAGTTGTCCTTCGTTCGGTGGCGGTGGCAGCAATGGTTGCTGCTGCTGCGGTGGTGGTGGAGGATGGTTGTCGTTCATATTCTTGAGGCTTTGTTGTTGTTGATAAACTTGTGTTAGTCTCTCAATTTCCTTCTTCAATGCTTCTTGGTGAGCTGCTCAAGGTTTTAAACATATCAATTTAGTCCGTATACTATCTAGAGAAATAAAAACTTAGAGTGGGTTTGATAGGGATTAAATCAAAATTAATCTATCTATTATTAAATATATCAATTTAGTCCCTATACTGTTAAAATGAAATAATATGTTAGAATTGTAACAGAGTTAAAATTTGTTGTATAAAAATATTTTGACTTTTTTTTTAAGTGCAATTCATTTCTAAATAAAAGATTTCATTTACAAAATCATAAAAACTTTTAAAAAAATTAACTCTATTAAACAATAAATGATATATTTTAAAAAATAAATGTTAACTTTTTCCAATTTGACATTATTTGATTTTTTTAATAGTATAAGGATTAATTTGATATAATCCCTATAACATAAAGATCTCTTAGGTATTTTTCACCTTTTTATTTACATTCTCTTTCTAGAAAAAATGTTTTCTAGGAAAATTAAAAATTAATTCTTGAAAAATAAAAATATGTTAAAATAGAAAATAAAAGATTCATTATTTTTGCTAAAAATGTTTTACAAAATTAGAAAAGTTTTTTTTAAAAAAAAGACTTTTAGTTTTAAATTTAATTGATAAATTGATTGGTTGAAATTCATATAAACACAAATATATATTTTTCAACAACTTTTAAATATTAAATCACTAGTTTAGGTTGAAGTCCATATAAATGTAAGCCTTATTTTAGTTTATTTATTATGTTTTTATTATGATAAACTATATAATAGATGTATTTCTATATTTTTATTTTCATTTAACCAACCTAGTTTTCAATATTGAAATTTCAAAATTTGTAAAGTACAGTAAATTAAAATTAGAATAAGGACTAAATACAAAATTTACCCATCAATTAATAATAATAATGAAGAATAATTAAGGAAGAAGGAGTCGTACCATCTTTAAAAATCTTGTCTTGAGCCAGAGCTGCAATCCTCTGCTTTAAAGCACTATTTTCAACAGTAAGAACCACTCTTTGATGATCCAGAAATGCAACTCTTGGTGATAATGTTGATACTTCAGTCTCCATTTTCCCAACAAATACAAGAAAATTAAAATTAAAATTAAAACTAATTAAAACAACAAAAATATTGTTGTAAATAAACTATGGAACCAAAAAATTTAAAGATTACAAATAGTAATTAGTATAATTTATATAATTAATTATGTATTATTAATGTTATCAAAACTTTCAATTTATTATTATTATTTTGACCAATCTCATTATTAGTTCTGATCATATCTCTTCTTTTTAACAGAATGGCTAGAACTACCCATAATTTCTTCCTAACTTGTGTCATCCTATATTGAGACAATGTCCATACCAATTAAGTTAAGAAGAATACAATTGACATTAAAATTTATTTTTTAAAATAAACCCAAAATTTCTAATTTTCTAGGGATTATATAAGTATTTTAAATAATGAAAATTTGTCTTAATGAAATTTTTATTTTTCACGGAAAAATATGTTTTAATAAGCTGGTTGGTAGTTTAATTTTTCAAATTATCACTTTTTAATTCAATTGATTTAATCTACAATAATTAAATAAATAATTATAAAATTATAAAAATGATTTTTTTAAAAAAAAATTTGGTGCAATTGATGGGCTGGTCCAGTCAAAAATATTTTATGAGTTTTACGTATTCGATAAAAATTTTGGTCCACGGATACCAATAAAAAAAATTAACAGAAAAAATTGGAGAAAAATAAAAATAAAAATTACAGCTCTTTTTATTGATTAATATGTATATATACCTGTAATGTTGTAACGCTTCTTTCAAGCTCTGAAATATATTGCAGCTTTCTCACTCTTGATCTTTGAGCTGATTGCCGGTTTGCCAGAATTCTGGTTTATCACTCAAAATAAATTATTTATTTATTTTATTATTAACATAATCAAAGAATTGTTATCTAATGCCTGCAGATTAAACAACTCATTTGTTGAAAGAATAATATTTAAGCTGTTTAATTATAATGGGTTTTAATTTTTTTTAATTTTTAATTTTTTACCTTTTGACCCTCTTTGGATCAGTGATAGGATCGCCGCCGTTGGAGGTTGATGGAGGCTGTGTTTCATGTAATTTATATGAGCTTTCCACCTCTCCTGGTGTTGGCTTCTCGTCATTGTTGCTATTTTGATCAGACATCAGCGGCGTCGATGACGAAGAACCCATTGTAGTAGCCGGCATTGTCAAGGAGACATCGTCGGAGAACATTGACTTGAGCTGCTCGTCGTCTAGGCGCTCAAACATGTTCGGTTCCATCATCATGGCATTACCGGCCCTATTTTCTTCCTCTAATGGTTGGTCAAGGAATGCTATGAAGTCGCTCATAGAACGGCGTTTGGCTCCGCGACGCATCGACGAGAAGTCGAGGAACTCGTCGGCCCACGACAGTTGATGGTTAGAGTCTTTCATCATGGTGCTGGTGGTGGAGGAGGAAATGAAGTTTGCCATTGTGGGCATGTTTCTTTTGATGAGGAAAATAAAGCCAATTTTGGGTTAATAAAATAGGGTATTTTTTGAG
Source organism: Gossypium hirsutum (assembly GCF_007990345.1). Classification (NCBI taxonomy): domain Eukaryota; kingdom Viridiplantae; phylum Streptophyta; class Magnoliopsida; order Malvales; family Malvaceae; genus Gossypium; species Gossypium hirsutum. Next base: position 65,419,251 of record NC_053447.1, on the reverse strand, counting down.
GTACATTTTTTCCATTCTATGTATGTATATGTTAAAGATAAAATATCTAGATTAAAGGTCGAATCAATAAATTTTTAATAATAAATAAATATTTTAAAAAAACATATATTCAATTTAATACTAACTTTTTCTATAAAAAAACTCTTTTATTCAATGTAATATTAAATTAATTAATTGTTCAATTATTTAATATTAAAATAACCATGCTTCCTATCAGCTTATGAAACATCAACTATAAGGTCATCACCAAAATCATGGTCCAGAGAATTTGGCCTCTCAGAAGCTCATTTCCCCTTTGCTAGGGTAGATTTGTGCATGGTCATCAGATAACTTGTGATTGTACAGGAAGATGATTCCATGGTGATTAAACTTGATATGGGAAAGGCATATAACAATGTTGAGGTTTCATTCACGAAGTGCTTACTTAAATTGGATTTCTCTTATTACGGATGGTATTTTTTCTTCCACCCTATCGGTGTTGGTGAATGGGCTTGAGAGTGTTATTCCTTCCAGGGGTATTAGACAAGGGCCCCTTGTTGCCGTATATTTTCATTCTTTGTATGTGTTATGGTGCTCGTCATCTTCGATCTGTTATCTAATTATCTGATTGGTCTTGACCCAATTTGTATGGTTCACATCTAGGGTTCGCATGTGAGTTATTTGCATTTTTTAATGAGCTCACACAAGGTGGGTTCGCACCACTATGCACGTGAATCCACATGTAAAAAATACATGTTAATCCTAAAATATGATGTGTTGGCATGCATAGGACTTACCTGCGACGTCACATCATCCAGGAACCGTGTCATATAAGATTTGTATGTGAGGTGTTCACATCCTTTCATGAGCTTGCATGGGGTGGGTTCAAACTACCATGCACACAAACTCACACGTAAAAAACACATGTTAATCTTAAAATAGGGTATATGTTGACATGCAAGGAAATCTACCTACGACGTCATATCATTTAGGAACCGTGTCTTATAAATAGAGAAACCAACACATTTTAAACATGTACTAAAACACTCGACAATATGCAATATAATAAGAATTGAAAACCGATTAAGATCTCCAAAAGAAGCTCTAACTTGACCCATCTCCTCTCTGCGAATGACATTATTCTCTTTGCTAAGACAGTAAAGAAGATAGTTGAGCCCATTCAGAAAGTGCTTAGCAATTTTTGTCATGAATCGGGTGTTGGAAAAATAATTAATAATTATAATTATATAAGTTTTTTGGTACAAGCATTTATATAAAATTTAATAATTAATAATTAATAATTTGTATTATATAATTTATTAAAGTTCATATAAGTTGAAATTACTTTGATTTTGAGTCATGTTTTTTTATTCATATGTTGCATGTTATAGTGTTCCAAATCTACATTTTGTTTGAATTTCCTTAATTAATCGTTTTAGCCAACTATTTCTTTAACTATTAGTATATTTTTATCGAATTGGCCACCAACCCATAATTAGGCTTAATTATAATCGGGTCGGCCTAGTTCGAAGTAATAATACAGAATTTTAGATTCGTTTTCTAGGTCCAATTTAAAAAATGAATTTAAAATTTTGTTCAAACTCAATTTATATTAAAAAATTAATTTCGAATGTAGCTGTAATAATTTTTTATATAAAAATAAGTTTTAAAAATATAATACATCAAATAATTCTACTTGATAATCGACCTATGCAAATAACGGATATTATTTTTTATTAAATCTATTTTTTGGACGGAGTTTCGGAACATGTACAGTTGACTATATCCCATTGTCAGCTCTGCTCATAATAATCTAACCCCCATTTCGGATGACGACTACGATTACTTGTTCAAGGGGGAGTTGGATCAGAGATTCGGGTGTCGAGGTGTATTTGAACCTTGAAGCCAAACTTACGTACAAAAGAAAAGAAAGAAGAATTACCATATATCCCTATTACATAATGAGACTGCATTAATAAAAATTAAAGAAAGGAACAATGAAAACCCATTATATAGCCCTGCAAGTTAATATTACATAAGAGACTGCATAAAATTTGAGTCTGTACAATTATTTGATAATTACAGAGCCAACAAATAAATGATTTGACTGTTAGATATCTGCAAGTTCATGTACAAAATACTTGGACAAATTATCAATCAGGTTCATAGCAAACAGATGAGTCATAAGACTTCCGGGAAAGTTTTTCTCCGCCATCAACCCTTCTTATGTAATTTATTACTTTTAGACATCCTTGGACTTGGTGGTTAATGCCTCGGATTTGCAGATGGGGCAAACGTTCTTCACAAACAGCCACTTACTTAAGCAACCTGCATGATACTCGTGACCACAATCTAGAGTTCCAATTTTCTCTTGGTTCTTGTAATCCTCCTGCGAATTCCAAGAGAAATGGCAAATGACATGTTAGGAGCGAATGGTGATGCGTGATGAAAATGTGTGCTTCGAACTTGAAGAACGAAAGAATAGTATGGTAGCTATAAGCACACTGAATTACCTGGCAAATAATGCAAGAATCCGGTTCTTGATCGATGGGTGCCACCTCTTCCAGATTAATGTTAGTTACAAATGTAGAATAAGTTCTTGTTTTCAATTTACTTCTAATGGTTTCCTCTGATAATCCGGTGTTAACTTTGCCAATCCGCTCTCCCAGAGCAAGTAGCTCCTGTGGCCATTTAGAAAATTTTCCAGAAAACGGTTGGTAAAAATAAAACCAAACCATGCAAAAAGAATGACATTAATCAGCTTCGACTTACCTCATAAGACATATCTTCTATATCCAACCGCATATCCCTATGATGATCGATCAAATTCCCGAGTTCGTCATAAAATTCTGGGAACTCCAGCATAGCAACACCCTGTATCAAATTGACCAAAAGATACCACTATAGTTTCAGAAGTGAAAATAAACAGAAAACAATGAGAAATAACATTTAATAAATGAAAATTTGGTACTTACATCTGGTGGAATAACTCTCAAATGAGGAAGATTGCGGTATCTCAAACTTGTCTCAGGTACAGCCCCACCTTCTCGGCGAGAATGATATATCATAAAGCCAGTAGGTGGAACCGGCCGACGATTCCTACGCCCCATCTCCAAATTATCTTGTGATGGATTCATGGTGCTCTGTGAGGCATAATTTGCTGGAAAGCGATAAGGAGCTGCTGCTACTTGTGGGTGAAGATTAAATCCGTGGCTTCTTACACCCTCAATAGGTGGTGCAGGGTGATGGTGGTTATGGTTCCGAAGGTCAAGAGAAGAAGAATGTGAAAAGTTCATGGAACTTCTATACCTAGTCTCGATAGGTCCACCAATGTTACCACCTGGATAAATACAAGTTAATAACGTGTCCATGGCAATGAGCTTCAAGGTAAGAACAGACTCAAAAGACCTCAAGTACAAGGAAGCCGCAAAAAATGGAAAATAGAAATCCATGACAAACAAAAAATTAATAAAATATATAATAACCTTGGAGGAAATAATATAAGGTTTGAGAAACTACCATGCATATAAGGAACAGCGGGAGCTTGAGTCCAAGCTGAGGCTCCTCCATCTGTTATTGCTGGCTGAAAGGGCTGAGCCATGTAATTTCCTTGCAAGAAATGGTTAGCACCATGCATCAAAACAGGATCCACGGCGGTCGCGCCTAATCTGTTCCTCACACTTCTTTGAGACCCTGCATCTCTGATTGGTGGAGGGTCGTTCCCCCTATACTGAGGAATGGTGAAGGATGCAGGATCAACTGGGACAACCCCATCAGGATGCCTGGTATTTAGCTGTGTAACTGAGGAACTCGAGCTTGATGAGGCATTAAAATGCTGAAAGTTTGCTGGAATCCCTTCAGAAGTCTTTCTCTTATACGAGCCTCTAACATTATTCATGAAGTGGAAATTCCTAGCATATTCATCAGCAGAAACTCCAACGGGACCGTAATTGCGAGAAGATGGCATCTGATCTAAAGGTCCATGATTCATAGGAACACCGGAAGAAGGGGTAGCCACATAGGGAATATAAAAGTTGGAAGCATTTCCGATACCAATATCAAGGTTTGGAGGATGTTGACGATGTTGAACACCAGGGACAGGGTACTGGGGCATCCCATAGAACATACCATTTTCATAATGCTCAGGCAAGGGATGAGCATCGAGACTAGTTGTGTTCCCAGGAGCTATCACTGTCATCGGGATATCAGGTGGCGGGTAGTTCGTGATATTGCCCAAAAAGGTGCAAGGCTCATGACGGAGATAGCCATGGCCTTGCTGATCCATTTCTAAATCAATCATTTGGCTAGGGCATAGCATATTTCTTTCGCCCATGGTGTTCCAATAAATTGTAGTTGCAATTTATCCCTACTTCAAAATTATAAATCATGTTATCAGTTTCTTTCTAAGATCATCTCAATTCTAAATTTCTAAAGGTTAATATTCCCCATAAATATGATACTGTCATTCATCTCCTATCTTATCATCAACCATACAATAAGACACCATAAACATCATTTAACCTTTAATTTTCACTCGGAAAAAAGAAGCAGCTAAAAGAACCATCTTTACTGGCAAACCCATCATTAAAAACTTCAACAGAATTGAATATATCAAGCTTACATCAATGGGGGGAATTTCCAATATCCAGCAGTAATACTATATTAAATATGCTGATTTAATTGAAAAAAAAAACCCAAAAAGGATTTCAACTTTTTATTCCTAATTATCCTCAATCCTAAAGAATCCAACACAAATGAAGCTTGGTTAGAACCCACAAAAAATAAGTTTGAAAAGGAAAGAACTTTTCAAAAGTATATCTTAATTTCACCAAAATTGTTAAATACCCATTATTTATAGAACAATTATCAAGGCACGCAAATTCAAAGCATGGGAAATGAAAAAAAAATGGTTTGGTTTCATTTTTATCTCAGCCGTACCTTATATTCATAAACAAAATCACAGCCCAGAGACAAAGAGAACACCTGCTTCTCAACCTGAAAAAACCCAAAGAAAAAAGATGAACTTTTTTTTTCCTGTTACTTGGAAACGGATTAATCAGAATCCAGACAATGTATATCGAAGGATTCAAAGATTAACCGCTAAAATCTCATGAAAAATAAAGAAAGACCAACCTAATTGATGCGAAATTAGGGAAAAGAAGAGGAAATGTGATCGAGAGATCTGAAAAAGATTGAAAATTTTTTAAAACAAAGAGAAAAAATATTGAAAATAGAGAGAAAAAGAGAAAGACATTCCTACTTTTATCTAGCCCATAGTTTTTCGGTTTTTTTTTTAAAATAAAATTTCGTTTAATGGTTTTTTTGTTTGAATTTTAATAAATTTATTTTTATTAATCATTTTATATATTTATCTTTTCGGTATAAAACGAAATGATTAAAGAAAAGATGATTTTTAATTATTGAAATTTTAATTGTATAATAAATCAACTATGAAGTCATTAAATTAGAAAATGTATAATTAAAGCGGTAATTTGTTAATTTTTTATATAAGTAAATTGGTTCGGTTTTAAGTTAGGAATAATAATTTTATTATTTGTTGTTTTTGTTATAACCATTAAAATTACTTATGGTGCATCCTAACCCTTAAATAATAGAAAGATAATGTATTTTAATACATTCGCCTTCTTCTATAGACAATAATATTAATATCAAACGAGCTAAACCTTAATTGGTTACAAATATTAAATTTATATTAAAAATTATTTAACATACAAATTATATTATGTTATTTGATAAAATTAAATTTGTTTTTCAAAATTATTTATTTCTTCAATTTAATCATATAAATATTTTATTTTATTTTTTATTAATAATATTTCATAAAAATCAAATATAATAAAATAATAATTTGGATATCTCACTTTTTACATACTTATCTTATTCATCACTTTTTATTAAAAAAAAATTATTGATTAAAATTTAATAAGATTACTAAACATATTTTTTAAAAAAATAAATATTGAAAAAATTCATTTTGGAATTCATCATCGGATTGCCACTCAATTACCATATTTTGGCATTGTTTTTCGTTACATTTCGGGTTTCAAAAGTGTTTTTCCACCCAAACGCAACAATTGAGATTTAAGTGTTTTTTACTTTTGTATTTGAAAGTAAAAAATTGTCAAAATACCTTTATTTACATTAACTATTTAAAAATATAAAAAAATTAGATTAATTTATATTTTTGTATCATTATATTAAATTATTTAAATATCATTTATTATTATTTTTAAGTTTTTTAAAATATGTATAATTAATTTTATAAATAATTTATATTAATTACTTCAAAAGTATTTAAAGCTTACAATTTATGTACCATTAAATTAAATTATTTAAATATCATATAATTTAATTAATTTTTTTAACATTAATCTCATTATAAGTTAATCTTTAACATTTCTGCTCTTCTTGATACAATGGTTAGAACTACCCATAACCCCTCCCCAACCTTTAAATAGAAGGATAATGCGTTTCAGTGCACTCGAATTCACATTTTCCTGCACTGACAAGAATGCTAATGCCAATCGAGTTAAGACTTAATCGACAACTTACTTAATTTTTAACTTTTCATTATCATGTACAAACAATATATTTTAACCTTAAACCACACATTTTTACAACAACAAACACTAAAAATTAATAAATCACGTTTTTTCCCAATACTTTTCGACGACATTTTTTAAAAGTAGTATTATCTTGTCAACAAGAACTAGCCCTTCGTTTCTGCATGTCCGAGTATTCCACAACAATAACAAAAGATCGGGAGATGCTTGTATTTGATCATCCCCTTCACCAAAGTAGCAGTTTGGGGACTTAAATTTCCACTTGTATGCGCAACTAACCTCCTTTAGCCACCCATAGATATCTCAAAAACTCCGATGTGCATATCTTTTGTCAGCCATTTCAGCGGCATCCCATAAACCCTCACCCAAAAGGAAGCATTAAAGTATCATCAATTGGCCTAAGATCACCATTATAGTCTTGGAATAGAAATAAGTGTTTATCAAATGTCCAAGGGTGACCGTCCAATACATAAGGTGATGGAAATTTAGGTAATCATAGGTGTATTCCCCCACCATTTTCAGCAAAAGATACGTTTAAACGTGCTTATTACGATAGCAATAATGCCAAATAAATTAAGATTGAATCTACATCTTTCAGCTTCTTACATCTGATAACCAACCTACCTAAAATCGAACTCCTAAGCAAAAGCTATTGGCCATTAGGATTTGGCTGCCAAAGGGGTTGGGTTTGGGGGAAGAATTGGCGTAGAGTGAAGGGAAGGTACAAAGAAATTGGGGGCCTAACAAATGGTTTTTAATATTGGATGCGATCAAATGTTAATGTTGTGTAAGGACGAGTATTCGATCAAATTGAGTAAAAAAGTTTGAATTAATTGAGCTAAAGAGTCTTATTTTATCATTTTAATTCGATTTAAAAAAATTTCGTATCGAGTTGAGTGAAATGAAATTCAAGTTGAGTCGAGTCAAATCCAATAAAATTGTTCGAGTTAAATTAAAAAAAATTAAGCATGTCAAATTAAAATCTTGTTAGAATATAACTAATTTCATGTTAGAGCACATGAATTTGAAACCATGTATATTTTAATACTTTTTCAAAGCAAAATAAGAAAAAAAGTATTTTAGTATGATAAACTCGAATAGTTAATGAAATTATTTAGGTCCTAAAATTATTAATTTAGAAAAAATTAATTTTTTTAACTTTCTCTGTATATTCTTTAGGATTTTTTGTTTTTATAATTTTTTTTAAAATGTAAATTTTAGAATTTTTATAAACATTTTGATTTTTTTGTAATTTTTATTGAAAGAGACCAATTTGATCATTTTCAAAAATGACAAGGATTAAATGGGTATTTACACAAATTTGTTCTTCGAATTATTTGAGTAATTTTAATTATAAAATTCAACTCGAGTTAAACTCGAGACTCGAATTACTTATTTGAGTTGACTCAAAAAATTTAAAAAACTCTATTCAATTAACTCAAATTCAAATTCTCTTTCAATTTTTCAAATAGAATTAAATTTTTCACATGCCTTATCCATCCATTCCTATGACAAAAAAAACGGCTTAAAGCATGCAGTTTTCAACACATTTTGGTATGTGGGTCCTCGAATTCCTAGCCGCACAAACACACACAAAAAGAAGAAAAAGATAAAAAATAAAAATCAAAGGAAGAGTTAAAAAGGGGTATTTATTTTCTCATGGATGTTAATTTCATACCCATATTATTTATATTAGTCAAAATATTTGTAAATCGAAAACAAAAAGGTATTTAAAATTCATTTTGATATAACTAATTGAGTGTTAACTCGATTGGTATGAGTATTGTTATTAATACAAGAGGATGTAGATTCGAGTGCATTAAAGTGTATTAAATATTAAATATTTACAATTTATTTAATTTATTTATAAATATTAAATATTTTAGAAAACAACGATATTGATACCAATACGCATCAATACTAATAAAAAACAATACATCTATCAATTGTAAAAATATCATAAAAGATATTTGTATTAAGAGTTGGATTGCATTTTGCATTCTTTACTAAAAAATGGGTAAATAGATCCATGTACATTAGATTAAAGAACAAGTTGGTCATTCATTTAAAAATTACATCCATTTTTAGCTCATATTACACATAAAATGAATAAAATATTTAACATAAATGATCAATTACTCTTTGATCTAATATATAATAATTAATTTATCATTTTTAATAAAATACAATTCGACTCTTGATATAAAATCCTTTAAAATACTATTACCTCTATCAATACAATAAATACCACCTTAATTTTTATATGTATGGTATAGGTAATCTTTTATGTCATAATACATTAAATCATTAAAAGAGAGGGGGGAAGGGAAAAAATGATTGGACCACACTAACTACATTGGTAAATTAATTATGTGAAGCCCTTTACTCAATATTTGTTGAATGTTGAATAATTATTAATTTAAAGGTTGAAAGTTAGGCCATTTGAGCAAATGATGAAGTGGCCATGTTTTTCTTTCCTAAAAAAAAAAAGTAAGAACTTCAACATGATGTGAAAAATGTTTATACATGATCTTCATCATTTCATTTCCACCTTTCTTCCTAGATGTCTATCAAATTTCATTTCCCATGGACTAAATATTATTTTAAGGGTTTATGATTCATCTTTTTCTAAGAGGGTTAGTAATGTATCAAAATAAAGATAATTATATATGATAATTTATTTTTGATATATTGTCTAGAACTTTTTTAAAGAGGATAAAAATTACAGATAAAGGAGGCTTCGGCTTTTCACTAAATGAGTAAACAAAAGGAGTGTATAATAAGGAGAAAATAATCCTAAATGTACTAAACGTACAATACCAAACCTTGAAAACAAAACCCTAGCTCGGGAACAAAATTCTCTACATAGTTACCATGAAACTCTCACAAAAACTCATATGAGACTAAATCTTGCCGCCCTCAAAACAAAATTCTCTACATAGTTACCATGAAACTCTCACAAAAACTCATATGCGATTACATCTTGCCGCCATCAAGAAAAGCCCTTGCTCATTGGCATATCAAAATAGAGATACAATGGTCCCTTCAAATAGCCTTAGATTAGAGCTCTAATCATATAAAAATATCCCTGGAATAATCAAAATTTAATTGGGAGAAGAAACCCAGTTTATGTGGGGAACACATCGCAACATCCACATTCGTGTCATCATGATGTCGTCCATCTCTGCGACGTCGGAAAACTTCTTGTCATGACGTCGCTATCTGTTTAATTGAAAATACAAGGCACACCTCACAAAATACAGTCAAAATATTAATATTAATAAAAAAAAAACTAAAGAAGGAAAATACTACACATTACATTCAAGAAGATATTGTATATGTTTATCATTTTACTTTTAAGAGATTTCTCACCCATTCCAGGTTCTATTTTTGATTAAAAGTATATCAATTAATTATTTTTCGATGGTGAAAATATTTTAAAAATTAAAACTATATTAATTAAATTATTAAATATTTTTTAAAATTATTAATTATTAAATTTACTTGTAAAATTGCATAAAATATTTTCAAAACGATTAAATATAAAAGCTAAAAATTAGAAATACCACTATTATTAATTAATATTTATAACACACTATTTGGTGGGTTCTCTGGATTAATGACTAATTATTTGATACTTATAAATGTAATAATTTTAAATTTAATCTTTAAATATTAAGAGATAAATCTCAAAATTATATATGAACTTTAATTTGGTGTAATTATACATGTGAAACTCTAATTGTAATTCAAATGTATACTTGAAACTTTAATTTTGATTTAATCATGCACAGTTAAAGAAATAATCATATCAATTTATTTTTATATTGGATAAATATAATTATTTATTTATGCAATATATAAATATTAAATGATGTTATATCAATAATTATGTTAATAGTTTATAAGAATTGGATCAAATCAAAATTTCATATATAAAATTACACAAAATTAAAATTCATGTATAATTGCACATTAAACTATAGTTCATGTATAATTTTAGGATTTATCCCAAACATTAAATTATAGTTATTTTGATTAAATACAGAGGCGAATCTAGGGGGCTGGCAGGCCCCAGCCCCTCTAAAATGGAAAATTGCTATTTAGGCCATTAATTTTTTTTAAAATAAATTAATAAATATAAAATTGCACTTTGGCCCCCTAAAATTATAAACATTCAATTTAATCATTTAAAAATTATAAAGATATAGTCTATAAAAAATTAAAATTTCATTCGGGCCCCTAAAAAATTGTTCTGGCTTTGCCCCTACTTAAATAATGGTTTAAAAAGGCACACACATTTCAAAATTTAATGCAATCATTTAATAAATCGGTTGATGACTTTTATTTTAAAAATCGAAAATGGAGTCGCCACCAATCTTTTTTTATTTAGGCTCGATTGGATCACCTCAGGGCTCAGTCATTTTAATAAAGCGTTAGATTTACTAAAACGGTAATATTTGGTCTTACAAATCAAGAAAATGAGTTCGAAAGTCAATTACGTATGAGGAAGGATTAACACCCTCATAACGCCCAAAATTGGTACCTAGTTGATTACTTGATATTTTGATGTTGGAAGTTGAAAATTAGAAGAGAAATTAAAATACGATCCCTTTTTGCATGATATTCTTTTTAAGTAAAATCACTTAACTAAATTAAATTTTATGAACAGGTCTTATTTCGAGTTAGTCGAGAAGAAAAGATCATACCCCGTAAGTTAGGACATGATGCTTTGAATCCTCGAAAATAAGAATAATCACCATTTAGTCCTTACTTAAATCTCGTTTTTATTTTTTTAAATAGGATATTCGATTACTTCAATTTTAGAATGAGACTATACCCTGTAAGTTAGAAGCACGACTCCTAAAATTCTAAAAATAATAAATATTGCCTTGATTTTAATTATTTCCTATATGTCGAATAAAATGAATATGATTTTTAATACGATGTACAATTAATTTATTTAAACATTGTTTGATTATGAGCAATGCTTAGCAAAAAATAGAATTGCTATATGAGTACAAATAAAATAATATTACAAATAAATAATAAGAAATAAAATAATAGTAGCGATGGCAATAATAGTACAATATTAATAATACAGCTATAATAATAATGATAATGACATTGATGAATAATAATGAGAATGACAATGATAACTCAAAAATAAAAATAAAATAAAAGATACATAATTTAAAGGGGTAAATATGAACGACATGAAAGTGTCGGAAATAATAAAAGGATGATAATAAAATAAAAATAAAATAATAATGATAATAATAATAAATATGCAAAGGATTAAATTGAAACCTAAATGAAGTTCAAAGTATAAATTTTTTAAAAAAAGATAAAGAACAACAGACAAGGGACTGAATTAGGACAAAATAAAAAGTTCAGGGACGTAATATGTTATTTTCCCAAACCCAGCATGCGTCATTCCCTCGTCAAGTCAACGCTAGGTCAAGGGATTGAATAATAAGAAAATAAAATAAAATGGATAAAAATAAAACAATATAGGGAGAAATTGCAAGAAAGCCAAAAAGTGGAAGGACTAAGACATAAATTAGACCCTTTTTTAAGAAAACACGCAAATCCTAATGATATTCAGGTTGGGTCCTTGGGTCACGTCAAAACGACGCCGTTTTGGGTGCCTGAGGTCAAACCCAAAACTACACCATTTTAAGGGCCTATAAAAATCAAAATTCCTAAAAAAAATAAATCAAATTTACTTGTTTCTAAAAAAAAAAAAAACTTTCTGCTCTCTTGTTTTTCCCTCAACACTCTCTCTATGTTCGACCATAAAGGACGGCAGACATTCGTCGTGGCCACTAGTCATTGGTGACAACGACCGTCACCTCTGCTGGTAGGAGTTAAAATTTTTTTTCCGTTTTGCCCCCTAGGACCCAGATCTAAAGGCAATGCCTTCTAAACTTAAAAAATTGTTACATTTCCTTAATATTTTTTAAAAATAAAAAATAAAAAAGATAAATGTTTTTAAAGTTATTTGTATAGAAAAAGTTCACCCTAAATATATCAAATAAAAAATAAAAAAATAATTGAGAGAATCTTACCTTCTTTATTTGTTTTTGGTTTAATTAGTGGGTTTATACTTTTATATTGTGTCTTAGGTTGAATAACATATTTAACAATATTATATCCAATATCCCCTTCAATCTTTTTCTTTTTTACTTTCTTATACTTCCATAAAATAAGGTTGGATGCTTATGCCGTCTTTTTGTCTATTTTGAAGGCTACCCTACACCATTATCTTCAACTTCTTCTTTATATATATTTTATCTTTTTCATTTATTTTTTATATGTGATTTAATTTAATATTCCTTTAATATGGTAAGCATTATGTTGAATATCAACACCAATTTCCAAAAAAAAAATATATTTTGTTAGTGATTTATATTGTATAAAATGTAGCTTGCGTATAGATGTTTAAAATGTTTTTTCAGTACAGAATGAGTTTTACATTGACTAGAAACAAAAGGTAAAATAATTATGAGTTTATATAAAACACATACCCATACTATTTAAAAAAACAAAGACGATGAGACTTTGATTCTATATAAAACCTACGTTGTAATTCCTTCCAGTGCTGTGGGTTGGTGTTTTAAACCTTGTTTTCTTTCCTTTTTGAAAACATCCTTTCCAAGCTTTTATTTATGACTTAAAATATAATTACTTCAAGAACATGAGATGACACAATATGAAGCCCCCTCTTAAAAGAACCAACTTTCTCGTACTTATCCTTAAAAAATTATTTATTTGAAAAATCTCAAATTTAAATATAACACAATGATAAATTCGCATAAATTAAGTTTACGTGAAGGTCACTGAATGATTAAATTTAGTGTAATTGATTATATAATTATTGTAATTAATGGATTCTATTTTTCTTTTTGAGGGTGACATCTCTCATTGAAGTCATTGTAATTGGGACAATTGAGACATTTCTCAAAAGAGGGTGAAATTTGGAAAAATTACAAATGATATATTCCCTTTTTTCGTTCAAATATAAATTCACGATTGTTTTATGATGTCCAGAAACACCCTAAAAAATATAAACTAAAGTTTCAATTAAAGTTATTCATAGGTCGAACCGTTGCTCGATTCTAAAAAGTTTCAAGCCCAAGTCATTTTTTGGATCAACCGGCCCAAAGGCTCACTTTCACTATTCAAAAATTAATATTTTTTTATTATTTAAAATAAATTTGGCCGAGTTGGGATTGAACCAATTCAAAACATAAAAATTTTAATCCAAATCCGGTCCAAATCAAACTGAGCCTACCTGCTCAACCCATGAACAGTTAAAAGTTTCGTTACATGGATTATATCATTTGCCTTTCTGAGATTAACTAAAACTATAGTTTGTAAGCCTTAAGAAGAGAAGCAAATTGTAACAATGGACCGTCCATTGCATAATTCCAATAAATATTGTGAATGTTTTCTGCTGTGTAAATGGATTTACAATACAAAAGCCTATGTCCTGTACTTTACAATTGATTATATTTAGATCTAGTAATCTGAACACTATAGAAAGCTAGTAAAACACGAATAAACCATAAGTGAAAATATACGTAGTCATTCTTGCTCCCCATTTCGACTCTAATCCTCCCTCTCCCTGCTACTGCTCAATTCACTAGCATTTTGTTTTACTGAACTTACTGACCCTACATTCTCTTCATCTTTATTCTTATTTGCACTCATCATGGAACCTTCCATGATTGGATTTAAGGCAAGTTGACCAGAATAAAGGAATAAGCCAATAGAATTGAAGCCATAAACAAATGTTGCAAGGTAGCACAATCCATTCACAATTGTCCTACAAACAAAACATGTTTAAGGGATAAGAACAACATTCATTTACGGACAAGAGAAGTAATAATAAGGAATTACCTGATAGTTATTGTTATCTGACGAACCTGCAAACCATGGAGATGAAAAATGTTTGAGAAGAATGACAATGCTTTAAGTAAATAACAATGGCATCCTGTACTACATGAGGTCTTCTATTGTCCATTCTGGTTTTTTTGTCAAAAATCAAAATTGGTAATAGGCTATGGTTATGAACTTACACTCCACAATTTCATAAGCATAAGCTCATTCCATTGTATATATCATTGTAAATACGTTTAAGCACATTCGAACCCACATTTTCTTAACTGCTGTAATAATAATGATGCCAACCGAGTTAAGGCTCAATTGGCAAAGTGAATGATTTGACCTTACTTTATCATATAAAATATATAGTAAATATATGGTACTGATAGTCATCTGTAAAGGCCAAGACTAACTAGGAGTATTAGTTAAAGCTCTTGTTTAGCACCTAACTAACAGAGGTTCAAATCTGACATCCCTTTCCTCTTCTCCCAATGATCACAAGGTACATCAAACAGATTTAAAGGTATTCTTATTGTCCCACATAAGTCCACGT
The DNA here is from genome assembly GCF_007990345.1 of Gossypium hirsutum. NCBI lineage: Eukaryota > Viridiplantae > Streptophyta > Magnoliopsida > Malvales > Malvaceae > Gossypium > Gossypium hirsutum. Next base: position 65,404,245 of record NC_053447.1, on the reverse strand, counting down.
CTTTTAGTATCATGGAGGCGTTTATACTAGAAGTTAGATTGCATTTTATTTCCTCTACTAAAAAATTGGGCAAATTAGTCCCTACACGTTAAAGATATTCTTATTGTCCCACATGAAGTCTATGTCTTTTAGTATCATGGAGGCATTTATACTAGAAATCAGATATGCTTGTGTCATGTGTACCTTATGTTAATGTACAATGACCAGTTTTTAATAGCAGAACGGGATGAAATCATTAATAGAAAGACCAATTTACTCTTTAATCTATCTTACAATAACTAATTTGCCCTTTTTTGAGTAGCTTTTACCAATAGCTTTTCCATTCAATAAAGAATGTTGTGGGACAACACCACATAATGCCTATGGACAACCAAAACCCTTTTCTATCAACATACCAACATAGACACATGGAGTGTTCAATACAAATGAATCACTGAAATAATTAAGCAACTAAAAGTAACAAGAAATGATTAAAAGCAGGGCAATTAAAAAGAACAAACCGAGAAATTATCAGAGACTGTTTGGCGATTAAGAGCAGCCTCAATAGTAGTAGTGAACTTATACAGAAAAACAGCAATAACACCAGCAATTAAGCTTCCCAACAATGCATCAACAGGTGATGGTGTGGATAATTTTTTGTTTTTAATCGAAGCGGACCCCATTGCTTTCAACCTATTCAATGACTTTTCCTTCAATGATTTCGACCTCAATCTCTACATACACCAAAAAAAAAAACAAAAAAAACAGAGAAACCAAATTGAAATATAGCAGATAAGGGGAAAAAAACCCCAATTTAACACAAGCTAAATAGGATACTCACAAACTCTTTAGCACGCTTAGCACGGCGTCTAATGGATCGAAACAAGAAGGCGGCAATGGCACCGGAGAGCAAAACGGTGGTGGCAGTTTGGAGAGGAGAAGAAGAAGAAAAGGAAGAATAAGATGGTGGTAACTCAATTGGAACCTCTTCTTCTTCTTCTTTTTCTTCAGCTATGGGGGTAGTGAAAGGTTCTTCTCGAGGTAGAGCTAATAATGGGCGAAGATGGACATTGGAATGGGGAAATAAAGGGGAGAAAAAAGTGGGTTTTTGGAGGAGTGGGGAGCAAGATGGGTTATGGAAGGGAGGGAGAGAGAGAGGGGAAGGAGAAGAAAGGGAAAGGAGAGATTGAAGCATTTGCAGGAAAGTGTTTTTTAGTTTCAGAGAAGGAGGAGGGAAAAAGGATGAATCTTTTTTCCTTATTTTTCGATGGGTTTTGATTTGAGTTGTTTGTCATCAAAAATCTTTCATGGATATTTTCCCCCTTCTTCTACTGCATTGAAAGTGAAATGAATCTGAATGGTTTGAAGTTTGCAAAATATCTGTTGGATGTTACCGTTGTTGTCACTGTTAGGTCCCAACAGCTTGAAGGTGTTCTTTTCTCAGACATGCATTTTTTTAGAAAATATCTATTTTACATATTAAAAAACAGGGTAAACTCCACGGAAGTCACTAAATTATTAGTGAATTTATATTTTGGTTAGTTAATTTTAAAAAGTTTAAAAATGGTCACTGGACTATTAAAATCTCTCTTGTATCGTTTCTCTATTCACACCACCTGGACCAATAAAAAACTTTCCTTCCCATTCTCTTTAACAATTTAGTCTTATTTCATGAAATAATTTTAAATATCTCGAATCTACTTATTGATGGGTATTAATCCAACGTACGGATTGTTGAATTGTTGCTTGAAGGCCGCTAGCTAAACTTTTATTTTTTAAATTTAATAGCTTAGTGACTTAAATAAAAAACTTTTGAATAGTTCAATGACTTAAATGAAAATTTTTGAATAATTTAGTGACTATTTTATAAAATTTTAAAATTAAACAATTAAAATATAAATTTATTTATAGTTTAGTGAACTTAAGTGTACTCTCATGATAATAACAAAATAATATTTAAAAACAATAAAAAAATTATTAAAATGGAAAGCTCTTTGAAGAAGAGAACTGTTTATTTAAATGGAGAAGATGACATTTTTATTTATGTAAATTTAATATTTATTTCTTTTTTATTAATCACATTGAACATTTTATGAAAGTACATGTACTAAATGTGACAATATTATTGTAATTTATAAGATTTAAAAAAAAATCTTATTTTATTGTTTTTATAATAAAATTCATTTTTACTAATAAGTATAATTGTTTTTACCAAAAAAATATTTATTTTTTATAATTTAATTTATTTTAGTACAAATTTTTATATAATAAAACATGGACCTATCTATTTATTATAAACATTTTAATACAATATTCAGAATCCAAAATTTTTCAATTTATTTAAAATTAGCATCTCTATTTAATATTATATTTCAAATTTCGTAATAAAAATATTAATTATATATAATTAATATGTATTATTAAATTTTTTAATGTTAGGATTAAATTTATATTATTTTTAAAAACAATTATATCAATTAACACTATTAACCCGTGCAATGTACGTATATGCAAACTAGTTATTATATATTTTATTGTTAAAATATATTTATTATTTTGAAAATATGCATTCATTGTACGTGTCATCTACTTATTATAGATAAAGTAAATAGTATATATTTGGTTAATTATTATAAAATATGAGCTGTACTATTACTTAAGGCAGTAATCTACAGCTATTTCTATTAATGTTCATGTCTGTGGTTATAAGGCAACTTTAATCGCATAAATTTTTTTACAACATCTATTTTTATGATATTTATTTTTCTTTATAATTTTCATTTTAAATAAGATTTAATATATTATTTAATGATTAAATTAACAATTTTAAAAATAGAAAAATTTTATTGATCTAACATCGATAATTTAATATGTAATTTTAATATTTTACAATCTCAAGCTCAATTTAAAATGAATGTTATAATGTAATTAACGATATTTAATATATTGTGAGTAAATCAAATAATAATACACTATCTTTGTAAAAATAAAATCAAGCGTTTAATTCACTGAAAATATATAAAATTCTACACTATCAGGCCTATAGCAATATATATAAGTTGTTGCAAACAAGAAAATCACCATTCACTCAATCAGAACACAAAGAAAAAGGCAAAGTTGTAGCTTGGGAAACTTCAACAATGGTGAATTTCAGGCTTTGTCTTTTCACTATTTCCTCCATTACCTTAACCTTCACATTGCAACCATTTCATGTACTGTCAGATGAAGCAATGATAATCAATGTCTGCGACAAAACACCCGACCCTAGTCTTTGCCAGACATGTCTTAATAGTGATCCGAAAAGTAAAACAGCCGATTTTAGGGGCTTGGCAATGATTTCGATCACATGCGGTACACGCGATGCCGATAAACTATACAACGATACGTATAACCTGTACACGAGCACGAATGATACTGCACTTCATAACCTTCTCGATAACTGCTGAATGAGATTTATAGGCGCACGAAATGGTATAGACGGTGCCGGACGGGTTCTTCGCGATTAAGAGTCCAATGCTACGAAGTTAACTATTACTCGGAATGTTATTCCGATGATTACATTTTGTTCGGATCATTTTAAGAAGAACCCAGAAGTGGCTGTGCCGAAATTTATAATTGATGAGACGAATGTTGTTAGTACTGATTGTCAGATTATATTGGGGATTTTGAATAACTTTTAGGCAGTGTGGTTCATGTGGAGAGAGCAGCAAGATACAAGATTTGAACATGGTTGTAATACTAATAATATGCTTTAATTCCCTTCTCCCTTCCTTTTGTCGTTCATCAATTTTAGGTGCTTTCAAAAGCTTTTTGGATATTATTGATCAGATTTGTTCCTTTTGTAGTTTATTACTCGGGATAATTCCAACAAGAATTAAGTTAAACAAAGATGTGATTAAAGTTCCAATAAATAAGTTATATTAGTATATTCTTTATTAAAGACTTATTTCAAGACTATGTTTATGAAATTAGATATTCAACCAATAATTATATGAAACAGAGATATTATCCCTTTCTAATAGTTTTATGCAACGTCAGTAGTTTTAGCCTGAATTTTAGTATTTTAATTTGGATTTTTTTTAGGATGAAAATACTGATATTCAAGATAAAAATGCTGATGTGGCATAAAATTATTGAAAAAAAGGATACAGATGACGTATCGTCATTGTCTACAATCTTATCCCAATAAATGTTGAGGATTAAAGGAGAAGGGATGGTATAAAGCTATGATTCCACGTCATCTCTATCTATTTTCAATAGGATAATGAAAAATTAGATTTTTCCTCCTGATTTTCAGCAATTTTCTCCGGAAAAAATTTAAATCCAACTAAAAATACTGAAAATCAGGTGAAAAAATCTGATTTGTCATTATCCTATTAGAAAGGGATAGGATAACGTGGAATCACAGTTTCATATAATCTATTCTCGAGTTAAAGTTGCAGTTATATCAATTTTAAAACTTGTCAAGTATCTTTGTGTAGTTTAATGGTTGTTGATAAAAAAAAATCAAATAATTAAGTAATTATTTTATAATTTTTCATGGTTAAATAACAAAAAGAGAAATTAATAATTAAGTAATTACCAATAGAATTTACCTTAGCTTGTCAAGGCAACTTAAACGCATAAAAGAAGATATATAGTAGAAAAAGAAAAAACCATTCACGTAAGGAAACCCTAGCAATATAAATATGTTATTGCAAACAAGAAAATCAGAACACAAAGAAGGCGGCAAAGTTGTAGCTTGAGAAACTTCAACAATGGCGAATTTCAGGCTTTGTCTTTTCACTCTTCCCCTCATCACCTTAACTTTCATATTACAGCCATTTCATGTAATGTCTGATGAAGCAATGATAATCAATGTCTGCAGCAAAACACCTAATCCTAGTCTTTGCGAAACATGTCTTCACAGTGATCCGAAAAGTGCAACAGCCGACGTTAAGGGCTTGGCAACGATATCGATTACATGCGGTACACGTGACGCCGACAAACTATACACCGATACGGATAATTTGTACACGAACACGAAGGATCCAGCACTTCATAACCTTCTCGATAACTGCTGGTGGAGATTTCTGGGGGCACGGGATAATATTGACAGCGCGGGACGGATGCTCAGTGATAAAGGGTCGGATGCGGCGAAGCTAGCTATTACTCGGGATGCTATGCCGATGATTACATATTGCTCGGACCTTTTCAAGAAGAGCCCAACAGTGGCTGTGCCGAAGAATATTATTGATGAGATGAACGTTGTTAGTACTGACTGCCAGATTATATTAGGGATTTTGAGTAATTTTTAGGTAGTGAACCGTAGAGAGCAGCAAAATACAAGATTTGAACGTGCTTGTAATAAATAAATAATATTGACTCAATATAGATTCTGCATTTTCCCAATTTTTTTTGGACGAGTCACACGAATTGGTGTTAAATAAAAGCTATAATCACCATTTCATATAAATTAAGAAAAAAAAATAGTACATCAGGATAAGTAATTACAGGAAAAGTAAATAAATTTAAAATAAAATATTATTTTTAAAAACAATTATATCAATAAACACTATTAACCCGTGCAATGTACGGATATGCAAACTAGGGGTTTTTTTACTGGAATAAATTAAAAAAAATTATATACTGAAATAGGTTGTCAGATAGATTAATTATCGAAATGACATTTTTTTAATGGAGCCTATCTGAAAGGCACCAATGAATATTTTATATTAAATTTTTTTAATAGCGCCTATCTGATAGGCGCCAATGAATTTTTTATATTAATTTTTTCTTTTAATAAAATATCATTAATTTTTTTCCCAAGTCAGTATATGACCTGGGTATAGATACAAGAGTAGTGGCGCCTATCTCAAAGGCGCCAATGGTGGAGCCTATTTGAGAGACGCCACTATAGTTGTGTCATGTTGAGAGGCGCCAATGGTGGGGCCCATAGCTGCTTATTTTTTCTCTATATATACCCCCGAAACACAGATATAAATTTTAGCAGAAGAACGGAAGTAAGAAGATAGGGAGAAGAAAAAAAGAAAGGAAAACAAGAAGAAGGATAAGGTATTTTGGTATATGTAGATTAGCCAGTCATAATCGGAGCAAATGTCCGCTCCGAAACTACCATGTTGGACAATCGTCTCAATCGGGTAGAAATTGAGATGTAGTTCATTGCATGTTGAGATAATTGAATCACAAATTTGTTTACAATTTGTTGCAGTTAATCTAATTTGAAATTGCAAAATAAAAAAAAACCATAAAATTTTATTTACAAAAAAGGCAAAAAAGTCATTATATAAATAAACAGTTGACTATTTAAATTGCAAAGGCAAAAAAAATTAAATTGATAAATAAAATGCCAAAAAATTCATTACATAAATATGAAGTTATTATTTATATTACAAAACCCCCTAATATGAAGTTATTTATATTACAAAACCCCCTAAAATAAGAAGTTATTTATATTACAAAACCCCTTTAAAAATGTTAAGTATAACCAATTTTAATTTTTTAATATATTCAATATATTTTTTAAAAATATATTTTAAAATTTTAAAATTTTAAAATTTTCTCTGTAAAATTTTAAATATATTAAAAAAATCTTTTTATTGTCTTTACCTATTAAAAAATATATTAAAATTTTAAAATTGGTTATTCTTAAAATTTTTTTAATATGTTTAAAAAATTTAATATATTAAGTATATTAAAATTTTAAAATTGGTCATTGGCGCCTCCCTCTGAGGCGCAATTAGTGGCGCCTATCTGACAGGCGCCACCCGAAAACTCATTTTTTACCCATATTTTGACTCGTTGACCGTATTTTGACCCGTATTTATATTTAAATATTTTTAATAAAAATAAAAAACAACATTTTATTTAAACAAAAAAATATAAAATATTCATTGACGCTTCTCAGATAGGCTCCATTAAAAAAAATATACAATTTCGATAATTAATCTATCTGACAATCTATTTCAGTATATAATTTTTTAACCTATTCTAGTAAAAAACCCTGCAAACTAGTTATTATATATTTTATTGTTTAAATATATTTATTATTTTGAAAATATGCATTCATTGTACGTGTCATCTACTTATTATAGATAAAGTAAATAGTATATATTTGGTTAATTATTAGAAAATATGAGTTGTACTATTACTTAAGGCAGTAATCTACAGCTATTTCTATTAATGTTCATGTCTGTGGTTATAAGGTAACTTTAATCGCATAAATTTTTTTACAACATCTATTTTTATAATATATTTTTTTATAATTTTCATTTTAAATAAGATTTATATATTATTTAATGATTAAATTAACAATTTTAGAAATAAAAAAATCTTATTGATATAACATCGATAATTTAATATGTAACTTTAATATTTTACAATCTCAAGTTTAATTTAAAATGAATGTTATAATTTAGGGATGTACGATGTAATTGCCGATATTTAATATATTGTGAGTAAATCAAATAATAATACATTATCCATGTAAAAATAAAATCAAGCGTTTAATCTACTGAAAATATATAAAATTCTACACTATCATCAGGGCATAAAATATAAATCAATAAACCCTAGCAATATATATAAGTCGTTGCAAACAAGAAAATCACCATTCACTCAATCAGAACACACGGAAAAAGGCAAAGTTGTAGCTTGGGAAACTTCAACAATGGTGAATTTCAGGCTTTGTCTTTTCACTATTTCCTCCATTACCTTAACCTTCACATTGCAACCATTTCATGTACTGTCAGATGAAGCAATGATAATCAATGTCTGCAACAAAACACCCGACCCTAGTCTTTGCCAGACATGTCTTAATAGTGATCCGAAAAGTAAAACAGCCGACGTTAGGGGCTTGGCAATGATTTCGATCACATGCGGTACACGCGATGCCGATAAACTATACAAAGATACGTATAACCTGTACACGAGCACGAATGATACTGCACTTCATAACCTTCTCGATAACTGCTGGACGAGATTTATAGGCGCACGAGATGGTATAGACGGTGCCGGACGGGTTCTTCGCGATCAAGGGTCCGATGCTACGAAGTTAACTATTACTCGGAATGTTATTCCGATAATTACATTTTGTTCGGATCATTTTAAGAAGAACCCAGAAGTGGCTGTGCCGAAATATATAATTGATGAGACGAATGTTGTTAGTACTGATTGTCAGATTATATTGGGGATTTTGAATAACTTTTAGGCAGTGTGGTTCATGTGGAGAGAGCAGCAAGATACAAGATTTGAACATGGTTGTAATACTAATAATATGCTTTAATTCCCTTCTCCCTTCCTTTTGTCGTTCATCAATTTTAGGTGCTTCAAAAGCTTTTTGGATATTATTTATCAGATTTGTTCCGGTATGTTTTGAACAAAATTGAAGATTTTTAGTAGTTTATTACTCACGATAGTTCGAACAAGAATTAAGTTCAACAAAGATGTGATTAAAGTTCCAATAAACAAGTTATATTAGTATATTCTTTATTAAAGACTTATTTCAAGACTATTATGAAATTAGATATTCACATTAATTATAATTTAACAAGCATATAGGATGACTTGTTTGGTTTGTATATTCGAGTGTGAGAGAATTTTATTTGTTCATCTAATAATTGTATGAAACAAGGATATTATCCCTTTCTAATAATTTATGCCAAATCAGTAATTTTATCTTAAATTTTAGTATTTTAATTTGGATTTAATTTCTTTTAGGATGAAAATGCTGGTATTCAAGATAAAAATGCTGATGTGGCATAAAATTATTGGAAAAAGGATACAAATGACGTAAAGTTACTGTCCCATACAATCCTATCCCAATAAATGTTGAGGATTAAAGGAGAATGGATAGTATGAAACTGTAATTCCACGTCACCCTTATCACTTTCCAATAGGACAATGGCAAATTAGATTTTTCCTCTTGACTTTCAGTATTTTTCTCCTGAAAAATTTAAATTCAACTAAAAATACTGAAAATTAGGAGAAAAATCTAATAGGAATCACAGTTTCATACAATCCTTTCTCAAGGTTAAAGTTGCTGTTATATCAATTTTAAAACTTGTCAAGTATCTTTGTGTTAGTAATTTAATGGCTGTTGATAAAAAAGAAAAAAATAAAATAATTAAGTGATCATTTTATAATTTTTCATGGTTAAATAACAAAAAGAGAAATTAATAATTAAGTAATTACCAATATAATTTACCTTAGCTTGTCAAGGCAACTTAAACGCATAAAAGAAGATAGTAGAAAAAGAAAAAACCATTCACGTAAGGAAACCCTAGCAATATAAATATGTTATTGCAAACAAGAAAATTACCATTCACTAAATCAGAACACAAAGAAGGCGGCAAAGTTGTAGCTTGAGAAACTTCAACAATGGCGAATTTCAGGCTTTGTCTTTTCACTCTTCCCCTCATCACCTTAACTTTCATATTACAGCCATTTCATGTAATGTCTGATGAAGCAATGATAATCAATGTCTGCAGCAAAACACCTAATCCTAGTCTTTGCGAAACATGTCTTCACAGTGATCCGAAAAGTGCAACAGCCGACGTTAAGGGCTTGGCAACGATATCGATTACATGCGGTACACGTGACGCCGACAAACTATACACCGATACGGATAATTTGTACACGAACACGAAGGATCCAGCACTTCATAACCTTCTCGATAACTGCTGGTGGAGATTTCTGGGGGCACGGGATAATATTGACAGCGCGGGACGGATGCTCAGTGATAAAGGGTCGGATGCGGCGAAGCTAGCTATTACTCGGGATGCTATGCCGATGATTACATATTGCTCGGACCTTTTCAAGAAGAGCCCAACAGTGGCTGTGCCGAAGAATATTACTGATGAGATGAATGTTGTTAGTACTGACTGCCAGATTATATTAGGGATTTTGAGTAATTTTTAGGTAGTGAACCGTAGAGAGCAGCAAAATACTAGATTTGAACGTGCTTGTAATAAATAAATAATATTGACTCAATATAGATTCTGCATTTTCCCAATTTTTTTTGGACGAGTCACACGAATTGGTGTTAAATAAAAGCTATAATCACCATTTCATATAAATTAAGAAGAAGATCAAATAATACATCAGAATAAGTAATTACGGGAAAAGTAAATACATTTAAAATATAATATTCTTAATTAGGTATGTAAATAAAATTTTTATATTTCATAATTAATTCATTTTTACAGAATTATTTTATTCATAAAAAGAAAAAATTGTACATAAATATAATAATATATTTTAATGAATTATTTATTAGAAACTTAGTATATAAATTATTGTTTTACTTTCTATATTTATTTTTATATAAAGTAAAAAAAAACCATTTTTATAAAATCTATAAAAAATTATAATTAAAACCACTTTACTTATAACATAAATTATTATTATTTTTAGAAATAAAAGGAATACATACTAACATATATTGCAATTAGATAGTGGCACATAGAGGTGTTCATGGGTAAGATTGGGTTGGGTTTGAGCCGGGTTTAAGTATGATATTAAATATTTTATGCTTGCCTAAACTTGGCCAAACCCTGGGCCTAAAATTTTGCTCAAACCTATCCATATTTGCAAAAGATTAATTCAAGCCTATTTTAGGCCCACCCATATTATATTTTAAATAAATTTTTTAAAAATATTACTTTTATTTTAATACTAATAATTTTTTATTTATTGAAATTTTTATATAGTCATTTTAACATAATTTAATATTTATATTAGAGTAGTATTATATATTTAGTATATGTTTTTTTTAATGTGTTACAAATTATATAATATATAAAAATAACATAATATAAAATATTATAAACTTAAAAATGGATCAGGCCGGACTGGGCACGAGACTCGAATGTTCAAACCTAAGCTCGGCCCATATTTTAAACGGGTCTAATTTTTTGTCCAAGCCCATTTTCCGAGCCTAATATTTTTACCGAAATCTTCCAAATTTCAAGCAAATTTTTGAGCCTGGACAGGTAACTCAACCCGTGAACAAGTCTAGTTACACTTATCATTCATTGCCACGGTGGCGCTACGGCGGTGGCGCTACGGCCAATAGCCATGGCCGGTTAGAGGCCTGAGAGAGAGAGCGTTGCTCTCTGTTTGTTTTTTTTAAAAGAATGATGAAACTGATTTTTTGAGGTTTTTTTTTATATTTATATTAAGCTTGAAGCGACGTCGTTTAAGCCCCCATGACCCGCGCGCGATCTAACCCGCTCCAGGGGGATCCGCGTGTTTTCATGAAATGGGTTATTTACGCGTAAGGCCCCTCTGCTTTTGTGCTGTAATGCAATCGGGTCTTTGAGGTTTTTATATTTTGGCAGTGTAATTTTTTGATATTTTCATTTCAATCCGCGCTGAAACGCTGTGCATTTGGGGTTGGGAATATTTCCCGATTAGTCCCTCGTGCCTTCAGCGCGTTCTATATCAGTCCTGGGTTACTCCTTTTTAATTTATTTGCGATTTAGACCCCAAAGTTCTGTTTTCAGTTTAAATTAGTCATTTTCTTTGTGTTATACTTTTTGCTATTACATTAATTTATTTCAATAATGTAACCATTATTTTTACTATTATTGTTTTTATATATTGTTATTATCATTATCATGCCTATTATTATACCTTTGTAATTTTAGATTTAATCACATACATATATTTTTTATATACTTTATAATTCTAACATACATATATATATTTTTATAATTTTATTCATTTCTATTGTTTCATTTGGTGTTGATTCATTTATTTATTTATTTACATGCTCATTATTATTATTACTTATTTAACTGCTTTAATTGTTATTTATTTACTTTTATTTGTGTATACATTATTGATTTCTTTTTATTATATATTTGCCGTCTTATTTATTTATCTTTTCTTATTTGCTTGTATTATTTTATTTGCATTATTATCAATATTATTCTACATTCATTTTTACTAGAATTTGTCAAAAACAGAAAATTTCAAAATAAAAATAATACTTGATATTTAGAATCTTCGAGAAAATCGAGCCCTAGCATATTGGGTTCCGATTTCCTTCGTTGAATCTAAATAATCGAAACCTCTTTTTTATATAAAACATAACTAAAAGCTCGTTATTGGGAATTCAACACGTAGTGTCCTAATGTATTGGATATGACACGTTGTTTTCTCGAGACGAGGATTTTCCTTATAAATGCAATATTCAAGGTTTAATATTTTGAGAAATTGTACCCTAACGTGTTGGGTTGCAATTCTTTCACATGACCTAAACAATTGAGCACCATTTTAAATTTTATTGCGTAAGTTTTTAGACAAGCTCATTTCGGAAGAGGTAAAATATCGTGCCCTAACTCATTGGGTGTGATATTTTCTCTTTCTGAAACGAGAAAGTCTTAACGAGTGCCTGGATTTATACAAGTTTTAAAAAATAATAATGATAATAAAATAAAGGATCGTATTTTAAATGTTTTCAAAGTTCTTAATTTTCGACACTAAGACATTAGCTAATCAACTAGGTACCAATTTTGGGCGTTACGAGGGTGCTAATTCTTCCTCCTACGTAACCGACTCCCGAACCCATTTTTCTAAAATTCGTGGGCCAAATTTGTTGTTTTAATAAAACTAAATCGTTTATTAAAAACAACCATTTTACGAGGTGACCCGATCACACCTCATCAAAAAAAGATTGGTGGCAACTCCCACTTTCGTTTTCATTTTTCAAAACCTAAGCCGACCCCGTTTCATCAAAAAAATGGTGTCAATAGTGCTAAATGGTAGGAAGGACATAAAGGTGATTAATAGTATGAATATTGTGTTAATTCCTAAAATAAATTCACCAAGGAGCATGGGTCAATTTAGGTATATTAGCCTTTGTAACGTCATCTATAAGATTATATCCAAGGTACTAGTAAATAGATTTGGAAATGTACTTGATATCTGCATAAATGACAATCAAGGTGCTTTTGTGTCGGGTAGAAAATCACCGATAACATATTAGTGGTATATAAAATTCTACATTCGTTCAAAAAGAAGAGTGAGGGTTCGGCGGGATCCTTTGTCTTAAAACTTGATATGAGCAAAACATATGATAGGGTTGAACAGAGTTTTCTCGAACATATATTGCGCTGATTGGGGTTTTGTAATGAATGAATTACTTTAGTAATGAGGTCTGTAACCTCTGTATCTTATTCGGTGGTGCTGAACGGAGTTAAAAGGGGGTGAATTTAGGCCTACAAGGGGCTTGAGACAAGGTGACCCATTAACCCGTATCTGTTCATTATTTATGCTGAGGGCTTCTATACTTTAGTTAACATGGCAAAGTGTGAAGGATTAATTGGTGGGGCTAGAGTGGGGAGGGTGTTGTTCCAATAGGGTCGGAAGCGTGTAAATTATTGTACTAAAAAATCACACAAAGTTCAATTCCCAGGGAAGAGAGGTGGATCACATGGATCTCTTAAATACCAAGTCTTTCCTTAGACAGAATATCCCTACTATAGTAATTTAATAGCACAATTAAATACTACTATTATACCCTCAAATATTGAAAGAAAAATAGGACAAGAAAGAACACAAGAGATTTAACGAGGTTCGGTAAATTATACCTACGTCCTCAGGCACTAGCACCAGATGATAACTTTACTATCTCCAAAATATTACAAACAAATAGAATTCCTTAAGAATTCTCAAATGGGAGAAGAGAGAAAACTAAGAGAGAAAGATTGGTTGGGATGGTTGAAATGAGAAATGGTTAGGCCTATTTATAGTTGAAGTTCAGGGACTAACTTGCAAATGACCTAAAAAATTAGGGACCAAAATTGCAATTATCCCTTTCAACTTTAAACAACTTGCCAACTATTTTTTTTCTTTCGGTGCCAATTGCACCTCCCACCATTTTTGACTTTTCAACCCCTTTTTTAATTTAACTTATCAACAATCTCCACCTTGAAGATTTGATTAGGATAATCACATCTTCACACACTTCCTTCAACTCCCCAAATTCGATAAAGCTATCTTTTGTAGTGCCTCCAAATGCGCTCTCGAGCGCCATACACCTAAAGGTGCTCAAATTCTCAGGATGTTAATCAAGTTCAAACAATGATTGAACTTGATTGTTGTTACCACCTTGGTCATCATATCTGCGGGATTATCTGTTGTCGGAATCTTCTCAAGTAGAATTTTTCCTTTTTCAAAGACTTCCCGCACAAAGTGATATCTTACGTCGATATGCTTGGTTCTTGAATGATAGACTTGATTTTTCGCTAAATGAATAGCGCTCTGACTGTCACAATATAGACTAATGTGACTTTGAACAACTCCCAAGTCTTTCAATAATCCATTAAGCCAAATAGCCTCCTTAACAGCTTCTGTAACTGCCATATATTCTGCCTCTGTAGTAGACACAGCTACTGTAGACTGTAAGGTAGACTTCCAACTCACTGGGGCTTTCGCAAGAGTAAACAGATACCCCGTAGTTGAACGACGTTTATCTAAATCACCAGCAAAGTCGGAATCAACATATCCAACTACAAACTGACCAAGTGCTTCATCCTGTTCAAAAATTAAACCAACATCTACGGTTTTTCGAAGATACCGTAGAATCCATTTCACAGCTTGCCAATGTCCTTTTCCAGGATCATGCATATACCTGCTCACAACTCCAACAGCTTGTGAAATGTCAGGCCTCGTACACACCATCGCATACATCAAACTCCCAACTGCATTAGCATATGGGACTTTCGCCATATATTCTCTTTCATCTTCAGTCTTCGGAGATAATTGAGCACTAAGTTTCAAATGAGAAGCAAGTGGGGTACTTACATGTTTTGTGTTTTCATTTACACCAAAACATTGTAATACCTTTTTCAGATATTGCTTCTGATTTAAACAGAGCTTGCCTCTCGGTCTATCTCTACTTATCTCCATGCCGAGAATCTTCTTGGCCTCACCTAGATCTTTCATCTCGAACTCTTGATTCAACTGAGCCTTCAGCTTATCTATCTCATTTTGGCTCTTCGAAGCGATTAACATATCATCAACATACAAGAGTAGATAAATGAAAGATCCGTCATGCAGCTTCTGCAAATATACACAATTGTCATATTTGCTTCTTGTGTACTTCTGCCTTCTCATAAAGCTATCAAATCGCTTGTACCACTGCCTCGGGGATTGCTTCAATCCATATAGCGATTTGTTAAGCTTACAAACCCAATTTCTACCACCAGCATCTATGTATCCTTCTGGCTGAGTCATATAGATCTCCTCTTCTAACTCACCATGCAAGAAAGCCGTCTTAACATCAAGTTGAGCTAGCTCCAAATTCAACTGTGCTACCAAGGCCAACAAAATTCTAATGGAGGAATGCTTCACAACAGGGGAAAATACATTATTGTAGTCAATTCCCTCCTTCTGAGCGTAGCCTTTAGCTACCAATCTTGCCTTGTAGCGAATATCCTTCTTGCTAGGAGATCCATCTTTCTTTGCGAATACCCACTTGCATCCGATTGCCCTTTTACCTTTCGGTAATTGCGCCAACTCCCAAGTATTGTTCTTCCGGAGAGACTGCATTTCTTCATCCATGGCGCTTTTCCATTTATCACTTTCTAAGCTTTGCATTGCTTCTTGATAAGTGATAGGAATATCATCAACAACGGGAAGGGCGTAGGCCACCATATCAGTAAATCGAGCAGGTTTACGAATTTCTCTCCGTGGCCTTGCAACTGCAACTGGTTCTGGTGTACTTAGTGGTTCTTGGGTCAGAACCTCTTCAACCTCTAATTCCTCCATTGTGGCTGGAGAATTAGACTTATTAACTGGGCAAATCCCCATCTGCTTAAACTCCACCTGTTTTGGAGTACACTCCACCTGCTGTGGAGTATTGCTCGTCTGAATATCTTTATCTGCTACCTTTTTCAATGTGGCAGATTCATCAAAGGTAACATCTCTGCTACAGATCATTTTCTTTGTGCTTAAGCACCAAAGACGAAATCCCTTCACTTCAGAAGTGATTCCCATAAAGAGAGCTTTCTTTGCCCTCGGATCTAACTTTGACTCCTTCACATGGTAATATGCAGTGGATCCAAACACATGTAAGGAATCATAATCTGTAGCCGGTTTTCCAGACCATACCTCCATAGGAGTTTTTCTTTCTAATGCAGATGATGGCAAACGATTAACAAGATGGCCAGCGTATGTCACAGCCTCAGCCCAAAATTGCTTGCCCAACCCAGCATTGGACAACATACATCGAACTTTCTCCAGCAATGTTCGATTCATACGCTCTGCCACTCCATTCTGTTGTGGTGTATCCCTAACTGTGAAGTGTCGAACAATACCATACTCTTGGCACACATCGAAGAACGGATCACTTTTATATTCCCCTCCATTGTCCGTCCTAAGCCGCTTGATTTTCTTGCCAGTCTGGTTTTCGATCATAGTTTTCCATTTAAGAAAAACTCCAAGCACTTCATCTTTAGTTTTCATGGTATACACCCAAACTCTTCTGGAAAAGTCATCAACAAAAGTAACAAAGTAGTGTTTTCCTCCCAACGAAGGTGTTTTGGAAGGCCCCCACACATCTGAGTGAATATATTCCAAAATACCTTTTGTATTATGGATAGCAGTGCCGAATTTCACTCTCTTTTGCTTTCCCAGAACACAATGCTCACAAAATTTTAATTTGCAAGCCTTTGCACCTTTCAACAATCCTTGCTTTGCCAGAATTTGGAAGGATTTTTCGCTGGCATGTCCCAACTTCATATGCCACAACTGCATTGAGTCCAAGTCTTTGTTATCGGAAGCTGCAGCGACTGCTCCAATAACTGTACTACCTTGGTAGTAATACAAGTTATTTTTCCTGATGCCCTTCAATATCACAAGTGCGCCAGATGTCACTTTCAAAATCCCATCTCTCATAGTAACAACTGAACCATTGGATTCCAAGGCTCCCAATGAGATGAGATTTTCTTCAAACTGGGCACGTACCGAACATCAGTCAGAACTCTGGTTGATCCATCTTGATTCTTTAATTGGATTGAACCTATCCCAACAGTTTTACAGGCATTGTCATTGCCCATATAAACAACTCCTCCATTTAGTTCTACTAAATCAGAGAACCACTCCCGGTTAGGGGACATATGATAGGTACAACCCGAATCCAATATCCACTCATCTGAATGGAGCGACGATGATGATGCAACCAGTGATAGTTCAGAGTCACTAGTATCATGCTTAGCAACACAAGCATCTACAGCAGCTTTTCCCTTATTCTTCAGCTTTGGACAATTTTTCTTCCAGTGGCCTTTCTCATGACAAAAAGCACATTCATCTTTCCCGAGTCTGGACTTTGACTTTGATCTCCCCTTTTGAGTTTTCTTCCGAGTGTATGAACGACCTCGGACTACTAAAGCTTCTGTATCTCTGATTGAGTTTTTCTGTTTGTCCTTCTTTCTCTGTTCATAACTGTATAAGGCCGCACAGACTTCGCTTAGAGATATATCACTCCTGCCATGAAGTAGAGTAGTTTCTAGGAACTCAAACTCCTCAGGAAGTGACCCCAAAAGCATCAAAGCCAAATCTTCATCTTTGAATGTCTCATCCATATTCAGCAAATCAGTGACTAACTGATTAAATTTGGTGATGTGATCATTCATTGTGGTACTTGGGACGTATGTGAAGCGAAACAGTCTTTTCTTCAAGTGGAGCTTATTTTGACTGTTTTTCTTCAAAAATTTTTCTTCAAGTGCCACCCACAACTTATTTGCAGAAGTCTCCTTTGAAAAAGCATACCTCTGCTCTCGAGAAAGGCATGATCGAATTGTGCCACATGCCAACCGATTGATCGCCTTCCAATCTTTCTCCTGTACATCATCTGGTTTCTCTTCATCAATGGCAATGTCTAGACCCTGCTGAAAAAGGGCATCTAGAACCTCACTTTGCCACATACCAAAATGGGCCGTGCCATCAAAGATCTCCACGGCCAATCTTGCATTTGCAATTGTCGGTCTTGTCCACATGGACGATGTTGAAGCTCCTACACCGACCGTTTTCTCCATAATCTTTCAATATACCTAAGGAAATCTTTTCTGATGTGGAAGATCAGTTTAAACTGCAACCACAGAGCATACTACGATTAACCTTCGGCTCTTGATACCACTTGTTGTTCCAATAGGGTCGGAAGCGTGTAAATTATTGTACTAAAAAATCACACAAAGTTCAATTCCCAGGGAAGAGAGGTGGATCACATGGATCTCTTAAATACCAAGTCTTTCCTTAGACAGAATATCCCTACTATAGTAATTTAATAGCACAATTAAATACTACTATTATACCCTCAAATATTGAAAGAAAAATAGGACAAGAAAGAACACAAGAGATTTAACGAGGTTCGGTAAATTATACCTACGTCCTCAGGCACTAGCACCAGATGATAACTTTACTATCTCCAAAATATTACAAACAAATAGAATTCCTTAAGAATTCTCAAATGGGAGAAGAGAGAAAACTAAGAGAGAAAGATTGGTTGGGATGGTTGAAATGAGAAATGGTTAGGCCTATTTATAGTTGAAGTTCAGGGACTAACTTGCAAATGACCTAAAAAATTAGGGACCAAAATTGCAATTATCCTTTTCAACTTTAAACAACTTGCCAACTATTTTTTTTCTTTCGGTGCCAATTGCACCTCCCACCATTTTTGACTTTTCAACCCCTTTTTTAATTTAACTTATCAACAGAGGGGTGGGATAGTGGTGACACATTTGTTTTTCGTTGATGACACTATATTGTTTGGTGAGACTACAGAGGAGGGGGCGAATGCAATGAAGTCAGTGGTGGTCGAATATGAATAGGTGTCAGGTCAGTTGGTGAATTTTAAAAAAATTGCTCATATATTTTAACGGCAACGTGGGGGATGGAACAAGAGAGCAGGTGGGGAGAGCATTCAGAGTGAGTTGATTTATAAGGTTTTTTAGTATTTTATTAATTGAATTGGTGTGGAGTTGATTCATGATACTAATTTAGTCACACACTAATTCCGGACATATTTTACAAAGTTTTTTATTTTGAATTATTTTCTGAAGTTTGTCACTTTGATACAATTTAGAGGAATAATTTTGTTTTAGTATTGCGTTTCAATTTTATGTTAGATTTTATATAATTTATCACTACCATTTAATGTATAACAAAATGTGGTTGTATTATTTTTGCATGTTGAAAGTATTATATATTTATGAAAGAAATCTACACGTTAATAGTTCCATTTATAAAATGCCTTTTGATTATTTTTTTTTTGTAAATATCTCAAATCAATTTATTTTTTTAATTATTGTTATAATGATACAATTTTACCTTTAAATTCATTTACTTAAAAATTGAATAAATGCATCAGACATTAATATTAATATCATATTATATTTTTTAAGCAGTTACAAATTTGAAAATTATACCAAAAAGAACAAAAAAAAAACAATTTCACCTGAAAAACAATAGAATCCACACATATAAAGACTACAAGATAATTTCCACTCTCCAATTTCACAATATAAAACTCTCACATCACGTACACAATTTCACACAGTACTGTTACAACTTTTCTAAATACATTTGGTCCCATGAAGAACAGCAGCAGAATAAAAAAAAAAAAAAGGGCAATGGCTTCTATACCTCAAGAGGAAAAGTTTAAAAATGTCAATATCATATGAAGTAGTTGAAGAATCATGTTGGAGAACAAAAGATAAGACAACACCTTTTTTCACTTGAAATAAAAGACAATGCCAGTTAATTTCAATCTTCCAAATTCCATCTGCTGACCCTCACGAACGTGCTTAACATGCACACTGTTGAAAACATTTTCTACCACTTTTAATTCAAATGACAAATCCTGTGGGAATATGAGACATTGCCAAAAACAGATCGTATAAGAAGCAAACCTAGAAAGAATCTAAACATGCAAAATAGTTTATATATAGACAAAAGGGTTAAAGTATTTCCTACAACAAAGATTTATGAGTTACCTGGCATTAATCATAATTACTATCACATGCAGTCTTGGAATATGATAGAAGGAACATGTCGGACTTTGCAGAAATCTTCTCCCCCTTCTGCCACTTTATCCTTGAATGCCTTTGGCATTGATTCAATCTTCAGTTCTAGGAGGGTTGCAATGAACCTCAGTCCATCTGGAAGCTTTTTTAGCTGTCTGCATTTTTGTATCTCCAATCGTTGAAGAGAAGCCATGGCTTCTTTACCCACCTTCCACTCCTCCAGATTGTTAAGCCCCTTAAGGCTTAGAGACTCAAGTTTAGCAAAAGCTTGTCCACAGCAAAACATTTCCTTTCCTATGAAAGCTGCTTCATGTAATTCAAGCATCCTTAAGTAAAGCAGTTTCTCAAGTGTTGGCATTGGATCTTCCTCAAGCTTGCATCTTCTCAACTTTATGTAAGCGAGATTTGAAGACAAGTAGTGGTACTCTGGTAACCTTCTTATCTCCACATCTAACCTCAACTTAGAAATGTTTTCGCAACTCAAAAGGAGGTGTGCCAAATGTCCTGGATCTATTCTTCCTTCATCATTGATAATAGACAAGGAATGAAGATATTTACTTTGGATGATAGGTGGATTCTTGTCCAACTCCTCCGTGTTAAAATCTTCAATATTGAAGGACCCTCGAATCTCCAACTCTCTAAGGTTTGTCATGTTGATAAGATCCTTTACATAACAATTCTTGGTGTTGAAGTTGACAAGTGTTTGGAGGTTTTTCAATGTACCCAACTTCAACTTTGTTTTACGATTACATTGCTGGGGGAGATATAGATGTCTTAGTTGCTGCATCCTCCATAACAAGTTAGGTACATGAATAGAGTTTGAACACTCGCTTTTGATTCTTAAATCCAATGTTTGCAAGCACCTTAAGTTGCCTAGAGATGATGGAAACTTGGAACTCACGAAGTTCAAATCCCTTAGTCTCAAGAATCTTAAATGGATGAGTTTACCAATGTCATTGGGTAACTTGCACCCTGCATCTCCTCCACTTTCGTAATCTAACACTCTAAGAAAATTAAAATTATTGAACATATATTTCCAAATTCCCCTAAATTTAGTACCTAACACACTTAAACCAAAAAGTGCGACAAAGCAAACAAGTGGATTGAAAATTTCATCGTCGTGGTTGTCGAAGTAGCTCATCATTGTCAATGGCAAAATATTGTCCTCTTCCTCCCTCGGTACAAACTTATCGAAGAACAAAAGTGATCGAAGGCGCGGACTTTTAATGCACTGTATCCAAAAAAATTTGTGTGCAGAAATTCTACGAACCCTCCCAATAGTGGATAACTGGCAGCATTTGACTGATCTGCAATATAGAGGAATTTTTGTTGTTTTCCCTTGGACAAGCAAACATCTCTCATTAGATCATGCATCTGAAAACTTCTTATCTTTAAGGTTGCAATGTCTCTTTCTCGTACTTGAATCATACATCTTTCTGCAAGCTCCAGCAAATGACCTTCAGCCACATCTTCCGCTATTTGCCCTTCATCTCCTTCTTGCTTTGATGAAACAATACCTTCGGCAATCCATAACTGAATCAATCTATCCACAGGTATCTCATAATCTTCCGGAAAGTGGCTTAAATAAAGAAAACATGGTCTTAAATAGGGAGGCAAATCATCATAACTTAATGCCAACACATCTCTTAGTACTTCACCTTTATCATTGTTCAAGTATGATTTTACATTTGCAGATACCTTCAGCCATTCAGTTAATGAAGGATACTTTGTAGCCAAAATTCCTCCCAATATAATGATGGCTAATGGAAGCCCTGCACAGTGTTTAACCATGTCCTCTCCCAACTCCGTCATTTTCGCATCAATTTTATAGCCTGTATAATACCAAAACAAAACTTCAAAACCAGACTACAGTTTAGTAATTAACCACATAACATTGACATCTTAAACAATTTCAAATAATTAGTGAAGCAGGATGCAATGCAAGTTACCCACAACATTACATTTTAGTAATTAACCACAATTTTAAAAGTTATTAAAAATAAATAAAATGTTTTTTAATTAAAAATAAATGGAAATTCTTAATACAACGCCACTTGAGCCTAGTTTTATAATATTTTTATTTGTTCAAAGAGTATCAAAATTTAATTAACTTCATGAAAATGTAATAATTACACCATATACTAACTTCTATTGCCATATGTGTTGCATGTGATTTTACACCTTTAATATTTAATCAAAATTTTAAAATATTTAATTTTTAATTACAATAACTAACGTAAAATGATATTTTTATTTAAATTATTGAATATAATAACTTATGAATTCAAATATTATAATATAAAAATTTCAAATCAGAATTAAAATATTTTAAACATATTCAACATATAATATAATTTTACTTTATGTAATTAATGTAAAGAAATATTATTCAAAATAATAATTAATTAAGAGATAACTAATATGCTTAAAATTTTATTAAGTAAGAATTCTATTTTTCATTAATAAAATTAACACTACTCCTTTTTTACATCAAAATAGTTTAACTAATAATTGTAATTTAAATTGTAATTATAATTATCACAAATGTTTTCCTATATTTTATTGTTAGAGTTACATTCAAGTAATAACTTTATTTTAAAATTAGTATGACTTTTTTTAATTAATAATTAAAACTTAAATTATATTTATTTTTAAACGTGTAATTATCACAATTTTTATTAAATTATAATTAAATTTTATAATTATCTTAACTTCTAGTGCACTTCAATTTTTTTTAAATGTGAATTTAGTAATATGATAAAAATAAAGGGTATTCTAAATTATAGATACAAATTATAGATATATTTTATGGTTAGAATTTTATTCAAGTAATAACTTTATTTTAAAATTAGCACAACTTGTTTGAACTAATAATTTAAAATTACATTATAATTATTTTTAAAATTAATTTAATAATATTATAGAAAATTAATGAATATTCTCATTGAATTTCTCCAATCTTGCACTTTTATATAAATTATAGATTTATAACATGAAATGTTAAAGATTGCAAGGAACCTAGAAATGTTTATAGGCCACCCAAAGTAACGTTTAGAAAAAAATTAAAATAAATTAATTTCTCAATTTGAAAATAAATTTACAAGGCACAATGATTTATTTGACCTTTTGAACGTTATAAAAAGGGTCATTTTAGCCCATTCAATTAATTTTTTGGTTCTTTTAGCCCTTAAACTTGAGTTGTTTGTCAAATCATCCTCAAAATAGATGAAAAAATTAACATCTGTTAACTTTGTTGAAGTGACATACATGTGGGTTGCATGTGAATCTGATGTCAATAATTAATTAACTTTTAAAATTTTAAAAATTATAAAAAATATTTTTTAAAAATTAAAAATTATCAAAACACCATAAAAATTATAAATATATATTTAATAAATTTAATTTTAAAAAATCAATTAATTGCTATTGTCAATGCTATGTGGATGTCGCATCAACAGAGTTAAAAAATATTAACTTTTCCATCCATTTGAGGGTGGTTTAACAAACAATATAAGTTCATATGTTAAAAGAGAAGAAAATTAAATAAAGGGATAAAATGACTTTTTTTTTTGTTTTTGTAAAGTTGGTGAGTAAAATAAATCATTGTGTTAATTTAGAATATAAAATTTTTTTAGAAAAAAAAGAAGAAGAAGAATGTAGAGTAATTGTTGCAGTATATATTAAGATAGAATAATAATTTCACGATTATGAAATCAATAAACATATTACCTGGAGAATTTGTTGGGGGAATGGCAATCTTTTGGAATAGTTCCCAACTCTGTTCGTAGTTTAGGCACTGCAATTCATATAGGAAACCATTTTTGTCGGCATGTGAAATTATCTCCTTGTTCCGAGAGGTGAGTAAGATCTTGCTTTTCGTCTCTCTTGCCGAAAATGCTGGTTTTAAGTTATCCCAAACCTCGGTGTTCCAAATATCATCGAGTATCACCAAACATTTGTTTTTCTCCAAGAAACTCGATAACTTCTCTGATAATTTTTCAACCTTCATCTTCTTGTCAGCTTCACTTAAGATGTTAAGATCAGATAAAATGTCTTCCCAAACTTTTCTTTCTTGACAGTTTTGAGAAACATATGCCCAAGCCAAGTGTTTGAAATGACCAACAACTTGGCTTTCATGATATATTTTCTTGGCAAGAGTGGTCTTGCCCAGACCACCCATTCCGCATATGGAGATAACCCTACATTCACTTTGCTCATCGAGAAGCACTGGGACAAGTTTCTTGATATCCTTACCCAATCCAACAATGTTATCATCCATAACGTGAGGATAAGACCGCCTTGACACCCGCCTTTCAGTTGAAGAACTTGGTCCTTCTCCATCAACCCCGAACTTTGATACATCATACGTCTTTAATTGTCGAGTCAATTCTTTGATTTTAGCTGTGATTTTCTCTATCTCTGACTTGATCTGGTGGAGCAGGCACCCCTCCTTGAGGAAACAAGCGGATCTTTTGATACAATTTGAAAATCCACCTTT
The DNA here is from genome assembly GCF_007990345.1 of Gossypium hirsutum. NCBI lineage: Eukaryota > Viridiplantae > Streptophyta > Magnoliopsida > Malvales > Malvaceae > Gossypium > Gossypium hirsutum. The sequence continues at coordinate 65,379,738 of NC_053447.1, read as the reverse complement.
CCTTTTGGAAGCAACTTTGAGGGAAAACGTCTCGATCACATCTTCAGCATCGTAGGCCAACTCTCTGATCTCAACAACACTGGTACGTATCAGCTCATTGTCAACTTTTATTCCATCTGCCACCTTCAGGAAGCTTTGCATCCATCTCAACTCACTTGCCAAGCCCTCAACTTGTTCATCAACGCCCCACAAGGATGTGACTTCTTGTGTTAGCTCGCCGATTGTTTTGAGAGCAGAAGAAACAGCAGAGAAATCCATGAGAGAGCAATTTTTTTTTTGTGACCAAAGACAGTTGATATATTGGAATTTTTGGTTTATCTTACAAGTGATTATATGGTTCAAAGCTAAATTAAACTAAACAATTCTTGCTTGTGGACATAGGTTTAGGTGATTCCCGTGGAAGGATGAGAGTAGTGCACAAGGGAAATTAGATTCCAATCCAATTGCTTTGGAAAGTATTCCTAATTAATGGAAGCTAAAACAAAGAACAGCTAATTTTATTGAAACCAATCTTTTATTTTTATTTTTATCAATTCCTTGCTGCATGTTTAAGTAAAGCACCGAAAAACGATGTATATTGGCAAAAGACAACATTGTGCAATGTTTGAACCATAAATTGTTGCTTGTGCAATAGGTTTAAGTGATTCTCATGATGTAACAAAGTACTTTGCAACGAAAATTGGATTCTTAACCCAATAATGTAACAAAGTGATTCTGAATAAATAAAAAATAAAAAAAGGCAAAAGGCAAAAGAATAAATTGATGTAATCAAATTGACCAAAAATAAAAGGGGAGTCAATAATATTTGATTACCAATTAAATCAGATTGCACTAATTGCCAAAATAGAGTTATTCTTTTCTCATGAAAAGATACGAATAATATACTAATTTTTTTAAAAAAATTGTATATTTTAAAAAAAATTATTTTATATTCATGTCTAAATATATGTAAAATATAAATGTTAAAATCATTTAAATTTCAAAAAACTTTTTGGTTTTCCATTTGTTAATGCACGCTTGTTTGCTTAACGTTTTTGAAGTTTTAATTGGTTCTGATTGCAGCATTCAAGAAAAAAGATAAACCTTTTAACTTCGGTAGAGAATGAAGTTATAATTTTAAAAGTTGTCATGAGAAGTGAAATTTAAGTAAACTGCATATATTTTCATTCAAATTTGACGAGAAATATATTTGCATCTTGGATGTAGTAATTTTATGGGCAGAATATCTGCTCTGTTCTTGTAGCATTCTTTGGACTTCACCGTGCTTCATGTCTACTTTATAGAACAGAACAAGGTCATCGGTGACGAACAAATGCGAAATTTGTGGCCTATCTTCAGACAGTTTGATGGGCTTTCATTTGTCACCTTTAACCACGTCATCTATGAGGTGTCCTAAATGCTCTATGGCAATGGCAAAAAGAAAAGAAAAGGTGAAAGGGGTCATCTTTTCGAACACCTGGAATGGTTTGAACCCATTTCAAATGGCTGGTATAGTAGTAGTAATACAGTTCATAATTATCCGAATGGGGTTTTTAAGGAGCCTCAGTCTACAATGAAGTCCCACCACAGCCTATCATGGGCTTTCTTCAAATCCTCCTTAATAGTCATCCAACTTGCTTTAATTTTCCTTGTTCTGAACAGAGACTCAACTTTAGCAAAAGCTTGTCCACACCAAAGCATTTCCTTTCCTATGAAAGCCTCTTCATGAAATTCAAGCATCCTTAAGTAAGGCAGTTTCTCAAGTGTTGGTATTGGATCTTCTTCAAGCTTGCACTTTCTCAACTTTATGTAAGCGAGATTTGAACACAAGTAGTGGTACTTTGGTAGCCTTCTTATCTTCACATCTAAGCTCAACCTAGAATTGCTATTGCAGCTTGAAAGGAGGTGAGTCAAATGTCTTGGATCTATTCTTCCTTCATCAGTGATGATAGACAAGGAATGAAGATATTTACTTTAAACGATGGCTGGGTTCCTACCCAACTCCTCCGTGTAAAAATCTTCAATATTGAAGTGCCCTTGAATCTCCAACTCTCTAATATTTGTCATGTTAATAAGATCCTTTAGGTAACAATTTTTTGTGTTGAAATTCACAAGTGTTTGGAGGTTTTTCAATATACCCAACTTCAACTTTGTTTTGCTTTTACATTTGCTAGGGAGATATAAATGTATTAGTTTCTCCATCCTCCATATCACGTTAGGTACACGAATAGAGTTTGACCATCTTCCTATAATTCTTAAATCCAATGTTTGCAAGAACCTTAAGTTGCCTAGAGATGATGGCAACTTTGAACTCCAGAAGTTCAAATCCCTTAGTCTAAAGAATCTTAAATGGATGAGTTTACCAATGTCATTGGGTAACTTGCATCCTGCATCTCCTCCTCTTTCGTAATCTAAGACTCTTAAGATAATTAAAATTATTGAAACATAAATTTCCAAACCAGTGGATTGAAAAATTCATCTTCGTGGTAATCGTAGTACCTTACCATTGTCAATAGTAAAACCTTTTCCAGTTCCTCGTCCGGTAAAAACGCATCGAAGAACAAAAGTGATCGAAGACATGGACTTTTAATGCATTGAATCGGAAACAATTTGTGTACAGAAATCCTGCGAACCCTCCCAATTGTGGCTAACTGGCACGCATTTGACTGATCAGCAACATATAAGAATTTTTCTTGTTTAGCCTTTGACAAGCATACATCTCTCATTAGATCATGCATATGAAAACTTCTCATATTTAAGGTTTCGACGTCTCTTTCTCGTACTTGAATCATGCACCTCTCCACAAGCTCCATTAAGTATCGTTCTGTCACATCTTCCGCTATTTGCCCTTCATCTCCTTCCTTCTTCTTGCTTTGATGAAACAATACCTTCGGCAACCCATAACTGAATCAATCTATCCACAGGTATCTCATAATCCTCTGCAAAATGGCTTAACTAAAGGAAACATGATTTTAAATAGGGAGGCAAATCATCATAGCTTAATACTAACACATCTCTTACTACTTCACATTTATCGTTCTTCAAGTATGATTTCATATTTGCAGATACCTTCAGCCATTCAGTTCATGAAGGATACTTTATAGCCAAAATTCCTCCCAATATAATGATGGCTAATGGAAACCCTGCACAGTGTTTAACCATGTCATCTCCTAACTCTTTCATTTTCGCATCAATTTTATAGCCAGTATAATACCAAAACAAAGTTTCAAAAAGATGAGTGATAATTTCAAAACCAGACTATTTTTTGTTCTTTTATTCCAGGTAAAACTCCTTTGACGTATCAACTACCGTAGGGCAGGAGGAGTTCTATTAGACAACCCATGCTTTTTTCTTTTTTCTTTGCACAAATGGAGAGTTTCGGATGCAATTCGTATACCGGATAGATTACCATATATAACACAAAATTTCTCCACCGATTCCTTCTAGTCGAGCCTCCCGGTCTGTCATTATACCCCGAGAAGTAGAAAGAATTACAATCCCCATCCCGCCTAAAATCCTAGGGATTTGTTGATAGTTAGAATAGATTCGTAGACCTGGTCGACTGATCTGTCGTAAATTTAAAATAGTTCTATGTGGTCCTTTTCTATTCCTTTTATGTCGTAGGGTTAAAACCAAAAAATATTTGTTGCGTTCCCGATGTTTCCTTACGTTATCGATAAAATCTTCTCGTAAAAGTATTTTAACAATGTTTTCAGTGATGTTAGTAGATCCTATTTGAATTGTTCCTTTTCTATTCATATCAACAATTCGTATAGAGGTTATTATGTCAGCAATAGTGTCTTTAGTAATTAACCATAACATTGACATCTTAAACAATTTCAAATAATTAGTGAAGCAGGATGCTATGCAAGTTACCCACAACATTACATTTTAGTAATTAACCACAATATTACCACCAATTTAACAATTTGAAAAGTTATTAAAAATAAATAAAATGTTTTTTAACAAGTGATTTCTTGCATGTGATTCACTTATGCACTTAGTATATCAAATGTAAATTATTAATACAACACCACTTGAGCCTACTGTCTTTAAGTAAAATGAGAAATTAGAAAGTTTTATTGTACTAAGTTTTAAGGCTATATTTTAATAGGAGAAATTAAAAAATAGATCAACTAAAAAGATTGCGAGGAGCAATTATAAATCATACTTTTATATAGATTTTAGACAGATTACAGATTATAGTAAATTTTTTTTGTAAAATTAACACAACTTATTTAACTAATAACTCTTCACTTAATTTATGAGATGAAGGATGAAATGATTGAAAAAGTGAAGACACATATATAAGCATGAAGGAAAGAATAAGGAGATGAAAGATCAATATTTTATGAAGTGGTGTATGATATTCTTATTCGTTAGTGGACTAAGAGTAGTACATCACTTTATTGCATGGCTCATTCATTGAATCCGAGGTAAATTTTAATGACATATCTTCGATTGTTAGTTGTTATTATAAGATAAAATATATGATATATTTTTTTACTTATTATAAATTAATAAAATTTGATTATATTTGTTTATATAGGTATTATTGTAGTTTTCTTTTACTTGTTATAAATTAATAAAATTTGATTATATTTGTTTATATAGATATTATTGTAGTGAATGGCTTGATGAAGTACCAAATCGCCTTCCTCTATATAAGGATGTAAAAATCTGAGAGGAAAGGAACTAGTGTTGAAAATGATATTTTCCTTCTACCGAAGAAAGGAAGATGATTTTTCAAGAATTTGCTAGACTTTCAAGAGTACTTGATAATTTTGATTCATTTGATTCACTACAAGATAGATGACTTTTAGATCTTAAGTCTTGGAGGTTAATTCACGGGGCTTCCATACCTAACTTCAAAACTTGACCTTAAAAGCTTCTTGGACAGCCTTACTCATCATCTTGTTGTCAGAGGAATTGGAGCACATATTCTGTTATCCACTCAATGAGGAGAAACAAGATGAGTCCTCAATGTGCAGAAGATTTAGTATTTGTGCATTCTAATCTTTAATTTCTTTCAAGAAATACTCATCGTTACAAAGGAGATGATAAGGTATGTGATATTGGAGGTAATGTATTTGACTCATTTGAAGGAGTTGGAGTTCTTAAAGTTGCTAGCTTATCTTTTGATAAACTGGACAAGAAGATGGTAATTTTTACCAATGATGAAGAGATTGGAAATGCTAATGCTATGAATTGAACTTAGAGAGTGTTCTCTTTTTGCCTATTTTTGTACAAGCCTTTTTATTAGCGGTATAGATTGAACTTGAAAATGACCTTTGTTATGAGTTATGACATATTTTGTTTAATGAAATTGAACTTAGAAATGTATTACTTATGTTATGTCATATTTTGTGTAATGATAGAGAGCTTTATGTGAAAACAGAAAAGAAAAAGAAGAGATTATTTATTAATGGGAAGTATCAACATTTTCATTCACATGAAGTACTTTAACATAATATATATAAAATTTTATTGTCGTGTTCTGTTGTACCCGTATCCGCAATTTAAAAAAATTATTGTGTCGTCGTATACGTATCATGTCATACCCGTATTATGTGTCTATGTCAATTACTGTTTTGTTCAAAAATTTGTCAAAGGTGAAAATTGCAGAAGCATTTTTGAAGGAGTGTCTGTACTAGTGCTAACTAGGAGTAGCACTGGCTACATAGATAACTAAATATCTTTGGGCTGTAGTTTTTTATTATTATCTTGGGCTATCTGTCAGCCCATTCTTAATATCCAAACTTCACTTAGCAAGAGTTCTTGGAGATTTGTTTCGAATGGATCAAAGCAATCATCATCCCTTAACTTATGTATTGGATCAGATCAAGCCATAGAAAGAAGGATATCCGGTTGATTCAAGCCATAGAGTCTTACATTTGTTGTATGAGGTTCTAAGATAATAGATATTTTCTCTAGCTAAGGCCCTGTAGATGTAAGGAACCCTAACTACATAAACATCCCTTGCGTTCTTTATTTTTTTTCCTGCATTTTTCATTACTAGTGCATGAAGGAATTGATGCGGCTCTTAACACTGCTCGAATCAAACTTCAAATATCAATTTCATCTCAACAACAATAATAAACATTTCATTAAAACATAATAATTAGCTGAGTTGTCTAACAACTTGATAATATCGTAACAAACGGATTTTTCTTTAAACCTCTGAAATCATTCAACGCTGAATGATTATTTTACGTCCATTCACTTAAGAATGAATTGAAAAAAAAACTGTGTCCTGTAAATTAAAGGACTTAAGAAAAAGAAATGGAAGAAGAAAGGAGAAAAACATGTACATGAATTAGAAAAAATAATAAAAGAAGAGAGAAAAAGGTTAAATTCAATTATTAGTCCCTATACTTTTTGAATTGATTAATTTCAATCTTGACTCAAATAGTAGCAGTTAAATCTGTTTGGTTATGTTCAATTACTAGTCTTATACTATGCACACAATTATAGATTTAATCCATATTCTCTAACTAGATCATTCTAAGTCCCCATATTTATCGAATTTTGAAATTTCAATATTGACGCAAAAGATCTTTATTAATCCATTAACTAATTTTTTAGTGAGTAATATGTAAAAAAAAACTAACATGACATTACACATATGATAATATGTTTCTCACATCAAAGTTGGAAAATAATATAACTTAATTGAATGAAATTAATAGTTCACCATTTGGAGGGGACTGAAATTTTAAAATTTGAAAAGTAAAAGAACTAAAAATAATCAAATTAAATTACATGGATTAAAAAAACTTTCACAAAGTACAAAGACTAATGACAAAGTTTAACCTTTGAAAAAAAATCCAAAGTTATATATACAAGGGTACTTTTGTATATATCTATGGGTAGGACGAGGCAAATTATTCCTAAACTTGAACTTGTCTTGCCCCGACTAATTTTAAAACCAAAATCCGTCCCATCTCACCCCAAACCCGATTTCAAAAATAAAAAATTTGACCCTAACAAATTGGGTTGAGTTGAAATCTGTCAGATTTATTTTTTTTTGCCATCCTTAAGTATTAACAACCATATTATTATTGTTGCGTAAAGTATTTGACAGCCACATTTTATAGTTGTTAAAATAAATTATTGGCAATGGTTTACAAACGTCGCAAAAGTAATACACAACCAATTAAATATTGTTACAAAATAATATTTGACAGTCAATAGTTTTATTGTTATGTAAGAGATTTAGCATCTAAATTTACATTGTTGCAAATTCTAATTTGTAACCAATATATTATTGTTAGGTAATAGGTTTTATAAATAAAATATTATAATCGTGATAAAGATATCGTAAACATTTTTAGACAAATAAATGAAGTCATTGCTAAAAAAAAATATATTTGAAAATTACATAATTGTCTAATTTGCAAAATCGTCGTGTATATACTCAAGAAAACGAAAGTATATACATCATTTAACAATGACATTTAGCATTAGAATTCATATTAGCATAGACAGAAGTTAATTGTGTGAGGTTAGCAGGATCTTTCTCAGCTTTTTAGGATCATTTATTTAAGGCAACACGAAATATCATAAACAAACTTAATCTTGGATGTATTTGTGGAAAACCAAGATAATGACAAAACAAGAGTGCAGGATTCCGTCACTTGAGAATTATAATACTCCATGTGAACAACTTTTGCATTTTACATCGTTCATCGGGTCTTTGTTTACAAAATAATTTTTTTTATCTTGAAACCAGGATCATTCCATCGATGTGTCCTTTTCAATCTCATTAATTTCCTCTAAATTTTCCTCGAATTTTTTTATTGAAGCTTTAATAATGTACATAATTTTACGGTATGACATGTTAATCATAATGTTTTCTTTTTATCAAAATTATTAAGATTTAGAATCTATGACAAAATATGGAAGTAGGGTGCATAGTCAACGCGGTAGATATGAGGTTTTCATTTTTCACCTTACGTCAATTGTTTAGACTCTTTTTATATTTGGAATTTTCGCAGAATATGATAACCTTTTTTACTTGTACAACGATTGGAGGCCTGAATTATTATTATTATTATTATGATTTATGAAGGGACTGGAATCGAAGTATTTAAAGAATATTCAACTAACATTACGAAAATATTAAATTCAGCCGTTTTGCTCTTTATGATTTGCTTTGTACCCACACCCAACTTTATGGCTAAAACCATCTTCCTCCCCTTTCCTATGTTTGCGCTGTTGGTGATTTTTGGTGCTATTTTGTCTGTAAATTCACTCAATATCACCGCTGATCAATTAAATCTTCTAGCACTGAAATCTTATATAAGTCATGATCCTCATCTCTTAGTAACCAATTGGTCTACTTCTACTTCAGTTTGCAATTGGATTGGTGTCACTTGTGGATCCAGACACCACAGAGCCATTGCTCTGAATTTGTCAAATATGGATCTCACAGGCATCATCCCTTCCCAATTGGGGAATTTATCTTTCCTTGCTTGGCTCGACATTCATAACAATAATTTTCATGGCTCTTTACCCATTGAGCTAACTAATTTACATCGTCTGAAATATTTAAACTTTAATAACAACAGTTTCAATGGAGAAGTCCCGTCATGGTTTGGTTACTTTCCTAAACTTCAAAGTCTATCTTTATCCGATAACTACTTCAATGGTGTTGTCCCATCTATTCTAGGTAATTTGTCAAAATTAGAACACTTGTTATTGTATAACAACGATTTTAAAAGATAAATTCTTAGAACGATTGAAAATCTTTCAAACTTGATATCGGTATATTTGAATGGTAACTCTTTTCAGGTTTCATACCTTTCTCGATTTTCTTTTTTAAATTTGAACCGATTCAGCCCTCAGCCGATTATTTGATGTCAAATAAGTACCATTGTTAGTCACGTCAGCAATTTTAGTTCAAATTGTGTTATTTATTGCATGTGGGAATTTTATCATAGTGATGCCCCTTGTCTAAATTGTCAGTTAATGAATATTGATTTTATTAACTGCAGGTTCTGTTCCTTCCTCAATCTTTAACATTTTTCCGTTGCAGTAGCAAAATATTTCACTGCAATACAAAAAATCTTTTGGTTATCTCTCTTTGAATATGGTTGATTACTTTATCTTGACTTTTTTGGACGTCAACTTTTTGGGAAAAAAATCCAAAAACTTCATTCAATATTTGGAGAGCATTTAATTATAAGTTTGAGGAAAAAGTTCAAAAATTTCAGAGAGTTCTAGCTACGATTATAGGTCTTACCGCAAAGATACTCATTCGCACTATTATACTGAACAAAACAAAACATAATTCTATCACCAAATTAATTTGACAAATTTAATTATATGTTTCAGGCGATATTTCATCAACTAGAAGAAACGTGACTTCACTCAAGGTCATTGATCTTTCTATGAACAACTTAACAGGTACAAAATTGATTTTCTTTTCCTTGTTACAATTATGCAATCTTTTTCTTTTCTCGTGGCACTCTGTTATATATTATTCATTACCTTTATATTCTCATCCCCGATGCCTTTACCACTAACGGTGGCTCCTTCAATTTGTTCCAAAGCATTACGATCCCTATCCCTGCCTCAATCCATCCGGATGTACATCAGACTACAACAAATCTTGACTACTGTTGGTACCACAAGTATTTTCCAAGGCCACCGCATTAATTGCTTCTCGAGGCACATGTTTCCTTCTTCTATCCATTTTTTGCTGCCAGTCTCCTCTAATGAAGATGCACACTTCATAGAGACCTTTTGATTAGCATGAACACTAAAACAGATTCCATGAACCCAATTTTTTAAACTTCCCTAGATTCTTACAAGTATGAATTCTTCATTGAATGAAACTATAGTGACCCTTTTTTTTTGTGATCTCTTGTGGTGTTTTTTTTCCACTTAGGGATTTATAAATTTTAGGTTTCTTTTCATTATAATTAAATTGTTTGGTGCTATCTAAGTAGTATTAAATTGAATGAAATTTACATTTAAAAAAAAAAAGAAGGAAAAGAAAGCATATGCCTATAGTATACTCAACAAAGAAACCATGGGTATGCTAGAAAAATATTAATAATTTTTAACATATTTAATTATATATTTCAGGTGAAATTTCATCCAGTATTGGAAACTTGGCTTCTCTCCTTTACATCGATCTTTCTTATAACAATTTATCAGGTAATATCACATTTTATATATTATTAATGTAAGCAACTATTTTAGACGCATATGCCTTGGAAATCTTTTAAACTTGACTTGGTTATACTTGGATAACTTTGATTATCTTGAATGTATTTTTCCATAAAAAAATTGGTTTGACAACTAACAAATTTTTCATTGCAGGTTGTCTGCCATCAAGAATATTTGATAACTTTTCGAAATTGCAAGTACTTAACTTAAAATGGAATCGGATTTTCGGTAAAATTCCAAGTAGTTTATTCAAGTGTAAAGAGCTGTCGTATTTATCATTATATAACAACGCTTTGGAGGGAAGTATACCTAGAGAGATTGAAAATTTGACTTCGCTCCAAGATTTATATCTTGATTACAACAACCTCAAGGGTAAGCAATTCCTCATTATTGTTTTATTCATTTTTCTTATATAATTTCAATCAACAATTGTTTTAAATATTGAAGTATGGAATTAAACAATAACTATTTAGTTTAATGCTAATAAAAATGAACTTAGTCATACAGTAAATCTTTATTTGTTTTTGTGTCAATTGAGTCATCTTATCAAGTATGACTTCACTCCTCTTGTCAGGTTTGCCATCTTATAAGGACTCGTTTTAAGCCTTTAACTGAACTCTTCAGATTTTGCACTTTCGTTTCCTTAGAACTTTTTAATTGAAGTGATGAATATCATATTTGTTAACCTAGAACTAATGTTTGTTCATATTGATGGTGACCATTGTTATACGATGTCTTTTCGAGTTCAGTGCTCGATAGATTTTTTGGATGCTTCCGTTTTTTTCTAGTGATCTCTTGTGGTGGCTTTGTGGCAGAGGGTTTTATAATATTTCGGTTTTCTTCTGAGTAATTAAAATTAGTTGGAGCTGGCATAAGTACTCTCAAATTGAATGAAATTTACATGTTAAAAAAAAAAAAACACAACAGCATACGCCTATAGTGCTCACGAAGAAACTGAGGATATGGTAGAAAAATATTAGAAAATTTTAATATATTTAATTATATGTTTCAGGTGAAATTCCACTCGTTTTTGGAAATTTGACTTCTCTAATTACACTCAGTCTTTCTTATAACATCTTAACAGGTATAGTATGGTATTTTTATCTTTTCTTTTTGGTACATTTATGCAAATCTCTTTTAGTTGCAATAGAATTTTGTTATATTATTAATTAGCTTTATAATTTTTTGGTTTCTTAATATAATACTATTCTTTTGGTACCTTAACAATTTTGACATTAGAAAATGTAGGAAATACTGATAAATGGGAGAAAATTCAATAATTTGAATTAAAAATTAGTTAAATTCAATGATCCAAATATGAATTACTTGAATATTAAACTCAAATGAATCTATTCCAAAATTATTTAGACAATTGAATTGATTTTTTAAACCATGTTCAAGACAAAAAGAAAAAATTGCACAGAGAGAGAGAGAGAGCGCTCATATCATCTAAGTTCTTACTAGTTTCTTTACTGCTCGTCTCCTGAATCCCTGTTCTCTTAGAATCTACAATTCCTTAAAAACTTTAATGTCAAAATTACAGCAATGGTATGACACATTGCATTCTTATGGGGAGAACGTAGGTTCAAACTTTGGAAACAATATTGTTGGGAGGGACAGCCATAAATTTCGAACATGAACCGCAAAACGAACATGCATAATATAAAAAAAAATGATACATGTTCTGTTGCATTCGAATTCTCCTTTTGGTTTTTACAAGTCACCTTCGTCCAAAATATGGTTATAGCAAATTTGTCATCAATACGGTTGCCCAACACCCTAAACCTATTCAACATGTGGTTATAGCCCTTTCATTACACGACACTATAGAGATCTCTTTCAACATCAATGAAAAATGTTTTTCTTATTTTTCCTTGGTTGGTAAAATTTTTTGTCCACGATTTGATAATTTGTTCAAGGTCAAGTTGGTGTTGATATCATATACACGTAAAAATTTCAAAAATATGTCCTTATGTACAATATGGTTGTTGATTTCCTAGCAAAAATGGCATCCATATATCTTGTTTGCTTTATATACGTGGTTGTAGAAGAGTGACCTGTTTTGTAATTGTCATCTTTATGTTTAACGGAATATAGCTATGATTTTCTTTATGGAAAAAATTGTTCATCCACAATTGTTATGCCTTCTTGACTGGAATGAATTGAAGTGATGAATTTCATTGTCTTGGTTGATTTTTGAGATTTTTGGTGATATCTAATCCTCCTCCTCTACACCTATGAATTGTGTTATATGGTATTTTCGTGTTCAGTGCTTGAAACTTTTTTGATGTCTTGGGATAGGGATTTATTAAATTTGAGTTTCTTCATAATTATTAAAACTATTAGATGCTGTTATAAATAATATAAAACTGACTGAAATTTACATGTTTACAAAATAATAAAGGAAACAGATGCAGAAATTCTACTAGAAAAATGTTAGTAAATTTTAATATATTTAATTTTATGTTTCAGGTGAAATTCCATCTGTTATTGGGAAACTCACTTCTCTTGTTATCGTAGATTTTTCTTTTAACAACTTAACAGGTATAATTTTTTTTTTAATTTATGCAATCTATTTTAGCTTCTTAATACAATGCTTTTGGCTTAGAAAAACATGAGACCTACAAATAATAAAATTAACTTGAGAATATAAGAATTAGTAGAAAGCAACAATTAGGATCATATATAGAGAGATTGGTAATAATTTTATTTCTTTAATAAACAAGAAAAACAAATAAGGGGGGTTTAGAATTAAAAAATTAAAACTAAAATTAAATAAAGTAAAAAAAATCATAAGATAAAATAAAATCAATGTGGAAAAACTCTAGCCAAAGATGAAATCTCCGTTTGATTCATAGATTCGATCATTGACGTAAGAATAACTTCAATACCTTTAATAAATTAGTTCTAGCTGCTAACTCAGTGTCGAATAACCAATCTCTCCTTATCTATTTGGTAATCAAGAAGCAACTCATTTGAAATTAGGTCCCTAACCGATAAATAACCTTGTAACTCAGTGTCCAAGATTTAATTTACCGGTAGCATTAAGAATGAGAAAGACCTAATTCTAACCAACAAACTCACCTCAGCGGGGTTCATTTAAGCTAGATCACACATACACACCATATAATCACAAACTACAACATAAACGAGTTATGCAGTTTGTCACTAGTATTAGAATGAATTAAACAATTACAAATTTAACTATTTTAATTGACTAGACAATTGTTCTGAGCTATCGAATACTGGTCACATACTTAATAAACTTGAGCAATTGTAATTGAAATAGAAGATGGATAAATACCAAAGAACATAGAAGAACTAAAGCACAAATAAGTCTTACGAATTTATTAAATCAAACTTTGATAAAACCCTTGACTATAAAGGTAGATTTAGAAATCCATAAAATAAAGAAAATAAAATAAAACTAAGAACGACTAGGTCTCTACCTTTTTTTAACCTAATAATATCTATTTATAGGGAATAAATATAATAGATAAAATACAAAAGTGCCATTAATTAATTAATGCAAAAGTTTTCAAGACTTCTTGGCAATTTTCGCTTCAAACTGCCAGACCATTTTTAGGAGCCTTCTTGACATTTTTGGGCTTCATCTATGAAATAACATTTAGATAGATCTTTTAATTTCCTTCGAATTGATATATTATGGGTCCAAAATGGAAGTTTATTACTCAAGTTACAACCAAAATACCAAAGTTGCACTGTGTTGAAAGTTCAAACCGCAAAAACTTGTCAAAAATAAACTTTAAACTCCTTTATCTTGAAGTATTCCCTAACTTAATAATAAATGAAATATAAGCATATATAATATAATTAAGAACATAAATAGCATAATTCAAAAGGAGAAATATTGTAAATAATTAAGAAATTATGCACTTGTCAAAATACAAGCACAAATATATTTGTTCTTACCACTACACTCAATTTAATTATATGTTTCAGGTGAAATTCCCTTAGTTATTGGAAACATGACTTCTCTCGAGAGGATTTTTTTTTCTGGTAACAAATTAACAGGTATAATATCAATTTTCTTCTCCTTTTTGATGTTACAATTATGCAATCCCATGCAGTTGCATTAGTTATTTGTTATATATTATTGACTAGCTTTACAATATTTTAGTTACTTAATATAATATTTTTGGCTTTAAAAAAATTAATTATACATCTTATACTTTGACCTTAGAAGCTCGAATTAGTAGCTTTAACAAACACAGTAGGTTGATCAACTTTCTTACTTGCTAAAGGATAACCAAGGCCCTTTATGACCAAACTCGAATCTCATTGTGGTCAAGATTTCATCAAGCTTTTCACTCTTCCCACTGAACCTCTTTAGAATAACTTCGGACTCTCAGTAAGCTCTTTCTTAATATTCTTTAAAACCTCATCTTTCTCTTGCTCTAGTCTTTCAAACTTCCCCTTTTTTTTCCCTTCAAATTGCTCTCTCTTTCTCTGAAGTCATCATTTATTTGACACACAATTTTTAATTTTTTGATCATTTGGAAATATGTATCTTCAAGTGTTCCAATGTCATAATCAGGTTCTTCACTTGTTTCATAACCTGTCTAGATAGGACTTTGAACAGCAACATTGAAGGCCTCATAGTTATTTATCTCCTCTTTAGAGTCTAAAAATTCACTTTCATCCTCTTTGTCACTCCAAGTAACTGTTTAGAACTTCTGCTTCTCCTTAGTGTTGGTGTGAAAAATAGAACATTGATAATGACAATGTATCGCAAAGAAAAAAGAAAGAAAAATAAAGAACACACAGATTTTTACGTAGAAACCCTTTCGGGGAAAAAACCACGGGCAGAGAAGAAGATAATTCACTAGGTCGAATTCGAACGAATACAAGAGGAGTAGACTATGTCTATTTATAGGCTTGAAAAACCATATTCTAATAGAATGAGTGTATTAAGGTTGAAACACCTTATTCTAATCAATATCAAATAGAAGAAGTGTAATAAGGTTCAAAAACCTTATTCTAAAATAAAATAAATGAAGTGTAGTTATATATGGAATTTACTTTTATTTTATTTTACCACTGTGTTTTATTTTAACAAGGATTCGGGTCACTCAGTTCTAATAATCTTTACCTTGACACGAATTCTCAATGAACAAGTTCTTTACCTTTTCCATGAAACCCCTTAAGGGGTATTTTTTAACAATGAACACCAACCAAGTCTAAGAAATGCTTAAACTTTGTTATGGGAAGTGACTTAGTCATCATATCTGCAGGATTTTCATGAGTCTAATTTTGCTCACAACAATATCACCACGAGCAATAATATCATGAACAAAATGATACCGAACATCAATGTGCTTTATTCTCATGAAACATTTGATCTTTTGTAAGAAAGATGACACTTTGACTATCACAAAATACTGTACTAATTTGAAGGTCTTTATTAAGTTAACTAAAGAGTCCCTTCAACCAAATGGCTTTTTTACAAGCCTTAGTAATTGCCATGTACTCAGCTTTAGTAGTAGAGAAAGTGACTATAGTTTGCATAGTGACTTTCTAACTAATTGCACAACCTCCAATTGTAAATACATAGTTCGTGAAAAATCTTCTTTTATGATGGTCTCTAGCAAAATCAGCATCAACATACCCAATGACTCCATTTGTAGTTCCTCCAAACTATAAGAAAACATCAGTAGTACCTCGTAAGTATTTCAAAATCCACTGAACTGCTTTCCAGTGTTCTTTACCAGGATTCGCCATGTATTTGCTAAATGCACTGACTGCATATGATAAATATGGACGTGAACAAACCATAGCATACATGAGAGATCCCACTACACTAGAATATGGAACATATGACATGTACTCAATCTTATCATCTGATTTTGGAGACAAGGCTGATGAAAGTCTAAAATAGTCTGCTAAAGGAGTATTAATAGGTCTAGCACTGTGCATATTGAACCTCTAAAGAACTTTCTCAATGTACCCCTTCTGACTTAAGTACAATTTACTTGTTTTTCTATCTTTAAGGATCTCCATACCAAGTATTTTCTTTGCTGGTCTCAAATCTTTCATCTCAAATTCTTTACTTAGTTGTGCTTTGACCTTTCTTATCTATCATTTATCTTTCGCTGCTATCAACATGCCATCAACATAAAGGAGTAGATACATAAAAGAATCATCACTGTTTTTCTTAAAGTAAACACAACTGTCAAAGTTACTTCTTTTAAAATCATGAGAAGTCTTAAAGGAATCAAACCTCTTGCACCACTATCTTGGTGACTGTTTCAAACCGTAAACGAACTTTTTCAACAAGCAATCATAGTCTTCTTTTTCTAAGACTGTAAAGCCCTTTGGTTGTTGCATGTAAATATCCTCCTCAAGTTCTCCATGCAAAAATGTAGTTTTTACTTCTAACTACTCAAGCTCCAAATCATGCATGGCCACAATATTGAGCAAAGCTCAAATCAAACTATGCTTCACAACTGGGGAGAACACATTTGTGGAGTCCACACCTGGAAACTGACTGTAACCCTTTGCAACAAGTCTTACTTTATATTCGAGTTCTTTAACTCTTTAAGTCCCTTCTTTCTTTTTAAACACCTATTTACAACGAACACCCATTTACAGCAAACAACCTTTTTGCCTTTAGGAAGCTTAACAAGATCTCATGTTTTGTTTTTGTGTAGTGATTCTATCTTCTCTTGCATAACAAATATCCACTTTTCTGAGTTTTCACAGCTAATCACCCTAGACTAATTAGATGGCTCTTGGTTTGTATCTATATTTTCAGTTACATTTAAAGCATAAGCAACTAGATTAGCCTTGGCATACTTTTTTGGAGGTTTAATCTCTCTTCTAGCTCTATTTTTGGCGATAGAGTATTGTGGTGAAGAAACAACTCTATTCTAAATTTTTGTACTGGCTTGAGGAGTCGGCTCTATTGTAGGTTCTGGATTAATCTGATGCTCCACCTGCTTTTGCTATTCTTTATTGGAAGAGTCTTTAAGAGATAAGTTAGGTAGTATAGCAGTTTCATCAAAAATAAAATCTCTGCTAATCATAAATTTTCTATTTTTAGGGTACCATAACTTATACCCTTTTACACCAGTTTTATAACCAAGAAAAACACATTTTTAAATCAGAATAATCAGCAGGATTACCAAACCATACCTCTTGTAGAGTCTTTTTCTCAATGGAAATGTATGGAGATCGACTGATAAAAGAACATGCAGTAGAGGCTGCTTCGGTCCCAAAACAATTTTGGTAAGTTAGCATTTGAAAACATGCATCGAACCTTCTTCATGTTTCTGTCCATTAGTTATGCAACGTCATTTTGATGTGGAGTATGACGAACTATCAAGTGTCTCACGATCTCTTTTGACTTGCACAGTTTATTAAACTTATCAGAAGAGAACTCTAAGCTATTGTTTGTGTAGAGGTGTGTTACTTGTTTTACTATATGTTTTTCAATCATAGTTTTCCAAGACTTAAATGCAGAAAACATATCCCTTTTCTACTACAAGAAAAACACTTAAAGTTTTATGGAAAATTCATCAATAAGTGTTAGCATATAATTAGCTCCACCTTTCGAAGGCACTCTTGATAGCCCCATAGATCAGAATGAATATACTCCAACATTACCTTCGTGTTATAGAATCGAACTCTCTTTTGCTTCCCAAAAACACAGTGCTTACGAAATTTCAGTTTGCAAATTCTTTACCCATCAAGAAGTCCTCTTTTGCTCAATTCTGCCATGCCATTTTCACTCATATGCCCTAGGCACATATGCCAAACTTTAGTAACATCATCATCTGACAAGGAAGAGGAAGTGATAGTTGCATCACCAATAATAGTAAAACCCTGCAAAACATATACTTGACAGTCCTTCTCTATCCTTTCATCACAACGAGAGAACCTTTGGAAATCTTTAAAACCCCACTTTCAATTGTGTTTGTACCCTTTTTAATAAATAGTACTAAATGAAATCAAATTTCTCTTCAATTCTGGAACATGTCGCATGTCACTAAGTGTTCTATCAACTCCATCAAAAATATTAACTTTAATTGTTCCAACACCTACGATTTTAGACGAAGTATTATTTCTCATCAAAACAACGCCTTCAGACACTATTTTGTAAGTTGTAAATCAATCCCGATTGAGACTCATATGGAAGGTGTAACCTGAATTAAGGATCCACTCCTCGCTCACTTTAAAAATTTTGACAGAAGCGACTAGGAGTTCACCATCGCTGTAGTCTTCTACAACATCAGCTTCATTAGATTTTTTTGGTTGTTTTCCCTTTTGATTCGCAACCTCCCTTTTGATCTTGTTCTGTAACTTATAACACTCAGATTTAATGTGCCCTTTCTTCTTGTAGAAGTTATAAGTTTTACCTTTGTTTGAAGACTTCAATCTACCCTTAGATTTACCACGAGGATTCTGTTTGTGTGTCCTTCTATGATCATCATCAGCATTGCGATCTTGTCTCTTACGAACAATGAGACCCTTTCCTTGAGAGTCGGGTTTAACCATAAGATGCTCTATCTTATCATGCGAGGTCAAAGAATCTTAAACATCATCACCTGTGAGAGACTCACGGCTATATAAAATCATGTCTCTAAAGATTGAACAAGACGAGAACAACAAACAAAGTAGAAATTGAATAAGACGAGAACAACGAACAAAGTAGAATCAACCCTAGATTTTCTTTATTATACTGAACTTCTACGACCTCAAGGTCCAAGAGAATTTCTTTAAACATTGTTAAATGTTCGCGCACAGACGCACCTTCCTTCAAACAATTAGCACAAAGACAGTGCTTCAAACGCAGCTTGCTGGTTAGAGTTTTCCACATACATAGCTGCTTCAACCTCTTCCATAATGCAACGACAGTCTTCTCCTTCACATCCTGTAAAATTTTACTAGACAAATATAGATGTAATAGTGTCAAAGCCTTTCGATCCTTACGTTTCTTCTCTTCATCCATCAATGTCGAAGGCATCTTACCTATCCCTAGTAGGGCATCCTTCAGATCCATCTGCGTGAAAACTGCCTGTATCTTAACCTGCCACAACACGAATCTAGTGTTGCGATTCAATAGCGAAATTTCATACTTAAGCGATGCCATTACCGTGATCGAGATAATCAACTCGAAAAGCTTTGATACTAATTTGTGAAAAATAGAATGTGGATAATGGCAATGTGTCACAAAGAAAAAAGAAAGAAAAATAAAGAACACACAGATTTTTACGTGAAAACCCTTTCGAAAAAACTACGGGCAGAGGAGAAGATAACTCACTATGTCGAATTCGAATAAATACAAGAGGAGTAGACCATGTCTATTTATAAGCTTGCAAAACCATATTTTAATAGAAGGAGTGTAGTAAGGTTGAAACACCTTATTCTAATCAATATCAAATAGATGAAGTATAATAAGGTTAAAAAACCTTATTCTAAAATAAAACAAAAAAAAGTGTAGTTTTATATGGATTTTACTTTCATTTTATTTTACCACTGTGTTTTATTTTAACAAGGATTCGGGTCACTCAATTCTAATAGTTGGCATATTCTGATTGAATATAGCCAAAACCTTTACATTCAAAGGACTGAACCTCTTTCTTCTTATTCTAAGAGTTTTATTCTTTTGGTCAAAACATTGAAGGCAATGTTCTTCTTAGGTTTCAACTTGTCATGCTTTCTTTAATATCTCAAAGGTTCTAAGAGAACCTAACAGCTCATGCAATCTAAGAGTGGTGATATCCTTAACTTCTTTTATTACTGTGACTTTGATAACAATGTATTCTGAAAGTAACCGCAAAAACTTTTCTCACCAGTTTAACCTTGAAAAACATTCACCAAGATGAAATATCTCATTAGTTTTGTCACATAATCTAGCATGGTAGTCATGATTTGCAATTTGGATATTCAAAAAGTTGCATTCTCTCTATGCTGGTTCTGTAAGATGGTCAAAGCTTCTTTTGTTGATTTACAAGTTGATACCATTTTGTATTGCCCCATGTCAACCCAACTGAATATAGTATACAAGGCTTTGGGGTTTTTATAAGCAACCCTTGCCCTTCTCTCATCAGCAGTATATTGATTATTTTCCTTAGCCTTTATTGTTCCATAAGAATCAATTTCCTCAAGTTTTGTCCATCCTTCCTTAATATTTTCCCATGTAGCTTCATAAATGGACATTATAAGTCCCTCATTCAAGTTTTACAATAAGCATAGTTTGAGGATCCAACAACTAATCTTAAGATATGGAACTTCCTGCTTTTATGGTCTCCATGGTAGCAAAATGTGATAGGATCATCTTCAAACAACTCTTGAAGCCTACTCTGATACCAATTGAAAAAGCAATAAGTTTACTTCTTGTTCAAACTGATGTCTAGGCACGAGTTTGAACAAGACAATGAACAAAGGCAATGACCAAAGAGAGTAAAGGAAGAGATAAACATACAAGCTTTATTAATACAGTTAAAAATAATACTACTCCGTAGAGCCTCGCTTGTGAATAATTTGTTCAACAATTAATCGAGTATCCTATTGACTAAAGCCCAATCTACTCTTACACAAGAATCATTCACTCAAATTACCTCACTTATAGTGAGTTTAAAACTCTCCAACAAACCTATGAAATAAGTGTTAAATACAAGTAAAAATCAACAACAAAGATACTAGCAAAAGCAACATAAGTAGTCCTCCAGAAATTTGTATCAAACTATGTGAATAAGCTGCCTATTTATGGGCAATATCAAAAACTCCCCTTGGTAGTTTTGTGAAGATAGGATTGTAATTTTAATTTCATAATTATCAAGGATAAAAACCTCCAATATTTATCTCAATATAAAATGTTATAAGCTAAGTAAAAATCAACAGCTTAATGACCAAGTAAATGACTTATAAGATAAACATAAGTCTTATGGGATAAGGCATGTCGATCAACCTCATTTAGGAAGAGATAAAACATGATTTAAGGATCATTTAGTTATAGAGAAAATAATTAGAGAGGTTAAAGTCAAAGCGCCAACAACGAACTCTACTTGAATTGTCCTAAAGAAATGTCCAAATTGTTGCCTAAAGGTTTGTCTGGACATCTATTCGAACATGGGAATAACCAAGGAATGCAATGAGCTATTTGAATATGAGTTGAAACATTAGCAATAGGACAACTAGAGTCCCAACAAGATTCGCAAATAAGCTTGGATTTCTGAAGTCATTGCCAACTAAAATTTCACAACAAAACAATGCTTAATCAATAAGCTCTCCCTATCAATAAAATTTTTGGTCTTTTTCATTTTTATATTTCTACTTTCACAACCCTTATATTCTTCTTTTTTACATATTGAGTCAAAATCCTTAGCAATGTGTCACGGCACTAGAACTTTAGTCTCGTGTCTCGTGCAGCCTTAGGAGATCATTTTGATACAAAAATGCCTAAGTCAGCCTAACCACCAAACAATTGGGGATTCATAAAGAATTCCCCCAAGACACCAATTTATATAGCGAAAGAAATTTAGCCAAAAGAAGGCTCAAAAGAATAGAAAGCCAAAGAAAATTATGCACGAGCGATGTTTGAGTAAATGCTCTCAATTGTATTACTTTCTCTCAAAGAATACAAGAAACAATGATAGAATGGAGTGAGTTACAAGTGAGGGAGAGAGTCTTTATCTATAGTTGAGCTCCTCAAAATCAATGGTCTAGATCAAGTTAAATCGACAAACAAGATTAGTCTATCCTTTAAATCTAGAGATTTACAAGATTACATAATGAATTTACATAATCAAATTAAATCTAAACTTATAAGATATGATTTCCCTCAATCTTTTAAGATTAGTATCCCTATTTACCAAGGTAGTCTATGTTGTCATATCTTCATCATTTGGCCACCTAGGTTTCAATCTAACAAGCTTCTCCAAAAGCTCTTTGAATCGGGCCAATTTTTGTAGGCCAAATGATCCCTATGTCAATGATAGACCTCTATGGGATGCATTATGTGTGATGGTCACGGGCTTTAAACTACGATCCGTGACATTCTCCCCCACCCGTTCTTGTAATGCCCTTTTTGTGCCTACGGAATGACACTGACTTGATTCACCTCGGTCTCGTCTTATCTCGACGCCTTAGCTTTTTCTTGACTAATCTTACTATTGGGTCGTCCCTTCCTTTAGAACTTTTACCTCGACTTTCGTCACCTCTTAACTCGAACCGTCCAACTCGTCAGTACATCTTATTGGTAAAAATCCACGGCTCTCTCTTGCCCACATTCTAACTCGCTTCTAATGAAATCCTCTTGATTCACAAAACATGGCTTTGAATTTCCTATAGTGTTTTTGTTTCCTTGCTTAAGAGCTTTGAAAGGGCCCCTACGTTCTTACCAAGTTAACAAGTTAGAATGTAAAATACTACCAAAGTGTTTGAAATGTACCTTACACGTCACATTTAGTTGAGTCAACTATCCAGCTTGCATCACCACTTTCCCAAAGTTTGATGCACAACCTACCTTACCTAAAGGTGGTAGCTCCTCCAATGTGTCAATAGAAGTGAGCCTCTTTGATCCTAGCTTCAAAGTTTGCATCGCTACTTTTTCCTCTAAGTCTGATGCACAACTCACCTCTTTTATGGGTGAAAGCCTCACCAATGACTTGGCCAACTCGGTCGCTTTACTCAAATTGAGTTTCATTGGTTCTAGCTTCACTATTTTCATCGCCACTTTCCCATAAGTCTGATGACAAACTTACCTCCTCCTTGGGTGGAAGCCCCTCCGATGACTCAATATGCTCCGATGGTTCTTTTTCTTTGACCATCATTTGCTTTGTATAATTCCACAACTCATGCAGACCACGACACAAGAATCACTTTACACGCTTCTTTTTGCTCCTCTTTGCCTTCTTGGCTTCAACTTTTCCCTTGTTTGAACCAAGATTTTTAAGCTCATTGTCTGACACATCGTCCCTTTTGATGGTAGACTTCCTCGGACATTTTCGCAACCTATGTGGACCATGACACAATAAGCACTCCACTGGCTTTTTCTCATCTTCGACCTCATTGGCTTCAACACTCTTACACTCGAACCAAGTCTCACAGCCTTACCTTCCAGGTTGTCCTTCTTAGAAAGCGCAGATTTCTTTGGACATTTCTTCAACAAATGTGACCATCATAAAAAAATCATCTCAACTTTCCTCTCTTTTTATTGGGTTTATTCTTCTTAACTCATGGTTTCACATTATCACTATCATTTTCATTGCCGTTGCCACTATCTTCCTCGTGATTCCTTTCACATATGCCCCTTTCCTTGGACTTGGAAGACTCAAGCTTGTCTTTCCCTATACTAAGCTTGACCACCGTTTCCACTATCGTCATGGCTTTCAATAGCTCTTGGACACCTCCTCGTTCCAATTCTTGTCTGACCCATGACTTTAATCCATTATTGAAAGCAAGCAATGCCTCTATCTTGGTCATGTCTAAAATTTGGAGCATAAGTTCCTTGAACTCTTGAACATACTCCCCCACTGTGTGTCGTTGCATAAGCTATCATAACTTTGCTCGAGCTTCCTCCTTGGAAAATTTTGGATAAAACTGGCCCTTCAACTTATTTTGGAACTCTTCCCACATCTTAATCTCACTATGTTATCTGAGGACCTACCTTGACACCATAAAATCGCAAAATCAGTAAGAAACATGAAAGCAGTATTTACCTTACTCGCATCTCCATGATGTCTTTTCCATGGAAGTAGTGCTCTATCCTCCACAACAAATTGTCCATATTGTATGCAAACCTTGCCCCCATAAACTCTTTTGACTTCAGGACATACTTGTAATTAAGTGCTACACTCGACACTCTACTTTCCACGGTTGCTCAAGACAAGGCGAGCTCTCCCTCGAGCTCTTCTATTCTTGTGCTCAAAGCCTTTGTCGTGGCCAATGTTTCCTCCTTCAAAGCCATCACCATGACCTTCAGAGCATTGTTCCTCTCCACCAGCTTCTTCTTATGGGAATTCAGCAACTCTTGCACACTTTCCCTATCGAAAGTGGGAGATATGATCACGAAGCCCCTGGATTGCTCCCTCAAGTCATCTATGCGTTCACTAAGCACATCGTGTGACTCCTTCACGTCTTCTGTGGACTTTTCGATTTTATCCACTCGTTCCTCTACTACCAACAACATATCCTTCAAAATGCCTAGTTTCCTGGCCCAATTTTTATCGGCAACTTCTTTCGATATCTCGGTGGTGCTTTCGTAACCTAAGCTCTAATACCATTTATAATAAGGCTAGAACTTTAATCTTGCATTTTGTACAGCCTTAGGTGATCCTTTCAGTACAAACATGCCTAAGTTAACCTAACCACCAGACAATTGAAGATTCACAAAGAATTCTTACAAAACACTAATTTATATAGCGGAAGCAATTTAGCCAAAAAAGGCTCAAAAGAACAAAAAGCCAAAGAAAACTATGCACGAGAGGTGTTTGAGTAAATGCTCTCAATTGTATTACTTTCTCTCAAAGAATACAAGAAACAATGAAAGAATGAAGTGAGCTAAAAGTGAGGGGAAGGCTCTCTATTTAAAGTTGAGCTCCCTCAAAACTGATGGTCTAGATCAAGTTAAATTGATGGATGAGATTAGCCTATCCCTTAAATCTAGGGATTTACAATATCGCATAATGAATTTTCGTAATCAAATCCAATCTAATCTTATAAGATATGATTCCCCTCAATCTTCTAATATTAGTTTTCCTATTTACCAATGTAGCCTATATTTTCATCATTGGGCCACCCAGGCTTTAATCTAACAAGCTACTCCAACAACTCTTTGAATCGGGCCAATTCTTGTGGGCCAAGTGATCCCTATGTTAATGATAGACCTCTATGGGATGCATTTTGTGTGATGGTCACGGGCTTTGAACTACGACCCATAACAAATGCACCAACAACGATTTATAAAGATTTTTCCTAACAAAAGGTCCACAAAGAAATCCTGCACTTTTTTCATATTCAAAAGTGCGCGAGAGAGAGTTAATCATCATGTGAGTTCTTTCTAATTTCTTTACTGACTTTCTACTCAACCCTTTTGGTTGTAGACATTACATTTTCATTAAAACTTTGGGATTATGTGACCTTTTGTGTTGCATATGGATTGTCTTTTGGTTTCCTAGATGTCACTTTCCTCTAGAGTTTGGTTCTAGTATACAGAGTAGAACTATGAACATTAATTTGGTCACCCAACACCTTATACCCAATTAATATGTGCTTATGGCCTTCTCAACATCAATTGAATTTGCATATCTAACAAAACCGAATCTCTTTCTCGCTTTGCTCCTTTTTCTGGGAAAGAATGCGTCCATGACCTTACCATGGTACTGAAAGATCACCCATAATCCTTCCACTGCATTTTAGGTGGAAGTTGTTCACGAAACGTAGGGGAGAAGGAAAAAACACAATTTTTATAGGCAAGGAATTAATTATATATTTTTAATGGGTCCAAAGATTATTTTTACCATTTTATTAACTTAAAATTACAATCTCTAAAAGGATTAAACCATAAATTTTTAGAGTAAAAAGGTAATTTTACTATATTGATTTAATTTATTTTTATTTTTTAAAAGGGAGAATGATGGAATGAGTCAAACTTACCTCCTCTCATCACATTGTTGTTTAGTTTGTCTCTACATATTAATTTTCAAGTAGGAATTTCATAACAAACCTATAAACACTATGTCAACTGACTAGATTCATCCATGTGTTACACTAGAAATGTAGTTTATTTACCTTTTTCGTTTCAAAGAATCTTCAAACTCCTAATTCTAATATAGTCTAAATTTTCTTTCAGGACGAATTCCAACTCCACCACCTTCATTGCTTTGGTACTTTGCTTCAAGAAATAAATTAGTTGGAGACATCCCTTCTTCAATATGCAATTCAAGTTCCCTTAAAGTTCTCAGTTTATGGAACAACAGTTTTAACGGAACACTTCCTGAGTGCATTGGAAACTTGAGTTCTTCTCTTTCACACATTGATCTATGGAATAATAATTTTCATGGTAAAATACCAGAAAGTTTTGCTAAATATTGCACGTTACAAAGTTTTCGCATCAACAACAACCAAATAGGAGGGTCACTGCCACGATCTTTAGGTAATTGCAAAGATTTGAACCTTCTCGATGTTGGGAACAACAAGTTGAATGACACTTTCCCGAACTGGTTAGGAAATTTAGATCATCTACAAGTTCTTGTCTTGAGATCGAATAAATTCTTTGGCCAAATGGATAACTCTGATGTTACAGTTTCCTTCTCTCGCTTGCGCATCATTGATCTTTCTCGCAATAACTTCAGTGGCTACTTACCTACCAATTTTTTTAAAAATCTACATTCCGTTAGAAAGGGGCATGAAAATAAACTTGAACCAGAGTACATGGAAGATGTATCAGATTATATTGCTTTCAATTATGCTTATGGTTTATCTTTTACAGTAAAAGGGTCGAAAACAGAGTTTCAATCACTGTTAACCAAATGGATGGTAATTGACTTTTCAGACAACCAATTCTTCGGAGAATTGCCCAAATCACTTGGTGAGCTTCATTCACTTATTATCGTAAACCTCTCTCATAATTGCTTAACAGGTCCTATCCCATCATCATTAGGTGATTTGTCTGAACTTGAATCATTAGATCTCTCATCAAACAAGTTCCAAGGAAGAATTCCAACTGAGTTAACAAATCTTGGATTCTTAGAGGTGCTAAACCTTTCTCAAAATAATCTCGAGGGACCCATTCCTCAAGGCAAACAATTTGATACTTTCACTAATGATTCTTACAAAGAAAACTTGGGTTTATGCGGCTTGCCATTATCAAAAAGATGTGATAATGATAGGGGAACTTTGGTCAAATTTGATAGAGATGATGATGAATTGAATTGGAAATTTTCTATTTTGATGGGGTATGGATGTGGATTGGTGTTAGGATTGAGTATGGGATACATCGTATTCACTACTGGAAAACCATGGTGGTTGATTAGGATCGTCGAGCGAGTTCAACAAAGATTTACAAAAAGGTAGAGAGGTGAACTCTTCAGCGATTTTTTCTTTTTGAGAAAAAAAAGCAATGGGTAGAGCACAGAAAACCTCATTGCTCGGAGGTAGGTGGGCCTTTTTCTGTAGATGTTTTATAAGTGTGCTACCTAGGTGTTTTATTGTATGTTGTGTTGTTCTGTAACCATAAAAGGTGGCCCTTGTGTGTTTTGTCTTAATGGACACTTTCCGTGTGTTTCACAATCTTTTCAATAAAACTAATGTATATATATATACACATTTATATCAAACATATATGTACATCCATATACAAATCACAAGTCAATCACGCATAACTCGAATTCCACGCGATATCAAATTCATTTTCTCATAATTTTAGAGAGAGATACAATTACCTCGCATTTATTTCGTAGTTATTTATAATGACACTAGACTATGAACCAGTTATTAAAAGTGAATTATATAAGCACAAACTAAAAATGATTATTCGTCGACGGTTGTGAATTTCCCTTTGTTGAGGATGGTCTGATACCCTCTTTAGTGAGGAAATTAAATTCGAATTCCAATAACTTGTTAATCACACAATTCGAACATAGATTACGACAATCTAAACATGAATGCATTTATTACAAATTGATCCCTCAAGCTCCTAATATTCAAAAAGCTCATATCTCACAATATATACTATCGAATTTAAATCTAATTATAAATATAACAGAGGACCACTCATAACTATTGTTCATTTTCAAACATCAAAATTTTTATCTTTTACAACTAGGTCCTCAATAATTAGCCTTACTCGTGCATGACTTTAAACTATAACATTCAAGATTTCCTTAAAACTTCCAACCATGGTGATTCAATCAATATCTTAACAATTCTCAAATCTAATACATGGGCTAATTAAATTCAACATCCTTAAAGCATAATTTAATAAAAATTAAGAAAGAAAACTTACTTAGAACCTTTGGCAAGCTCACGGTTATGGTGATTTGCAAGGAAAACCTAAACTTTTCTTTTGTTTTGCCTATAGCCAAATGTTGAAGAAGAAAATGGGAAAGATAAGTTTTCTCTTTCTTTCCGTTACCAAACTTTTAATATGATAAATTCCTATTAATTAAAATACAATCCTATATGAAAAACCTAAATTCGAGGAAACAGATGGCATGGAATTGAATATTGAGAATAAAAAAGAAGAAGGAACCAGCCAGTATAGTGGTAAGCGAGGCAGGATAAAAAAGACATGACCAAAGAAGGCTTGAATTTTTGTATATTCTTCTATATCCATCGTCTCTCTGCATTCATGGTGGAGGTGACCCCTCCATCTCACACTTCCCTACAGATTTAGAATCGAAACAGAGAATTGACTGCGGCCTCTAATCTATTTTTCTCACTCGGATAATTAGGATGACCTAACGAAAGAAACTCAGAATGAGAATTGAGTGTGGATATTCAAATCGATTATGAATAAAATATGTAGGATCCCAGAGACGGACGAAGCTGACGAAAATCCAAACTAAATTTAAGAAAAAAGGAAGAATAACGAAGAGAGAGGGATCTAAGGAGAGCGGTAACTGACAACGGGTCTTACAAGCCAAGTGGCCAGCCGAATCTGGAGAAGGCTTTCTTAGATCGGATAAAAAGGAATTTGGGTAATTGGTCTAATTTGCTTCCGATCCTTGTACGTTTCATTTAGTCCTTTTCTTTTTAATCACTAGAATTTCCTCAGTACTCTATTATTTTGATTTAATAATTAAAGTCTGATTGATAACATTCTCAAAGGACTTCAATTAAATTAGATCATGTGACATTTTTAAAATAAAAAAAGTTTGCTCCTGTGGCTTACATTACATGCATTGGAAGCATTTTTAAATTAGTCATGTGAATAAATAGGTTAAAATATGTTCCAAGTCCATTACTCTTTCTATTTTTATTTTAAGAAATTTAACCTCTCTATTTTTAGGATTTAAAAATACAAGTCCAATTATTAATATCATTAAAAATTCTTCTATTAAATTCAAGTTCATTACAATGTCAAATTTTTTTTTGTTACACGACTTCTAAGTGAATTTTTCTTTAAAAAGAAATTGAAAGTGTCGTACCAATGAATTTAACAAAAATATTTTAACAATAATAGTAATTAGATTTATATTTTGAAATATGAAAAAATTAATTTAAATTTCATATGCATTGTATAACATATTTTAAGTGAGCAAATAGTTTAATTTAAAAAATGTGATATAATCTAATTTTGGTGTTTAGTTACTTTTTTTCATGTTATATTTTGCTTGTTTAATATTATTAGTATTTTGTTTACAGTTAACATTTTCATGTCTTTTTCTTCTTAATGCTATTGATAGATTAAATTTAAAGTGGTCATTATATGATTGTTTATCAATAAGGGAATTAATTAATAGCGTTTGTCTTATTTATCGAGAAGGTAAGAAGAGATTGGTGGCTAGATGATCATCGAGAATTATAATCTATTTATTAAAGCACGGCTGAAAATCATCTTTTCTTAATCGAACTGTGATTTTACCTTTAGTCAAAGTTTCACCTTTTGATTTTCTCTCAACTTTTGATTATTGTTTTTCTACTAAGTTTGAATTTTATTTTTCTTTAGTTATAGTTTTAATTATTTTAGTTTTATAAAAATCCTCATCATCTTTAATTTGTTTATTTTTATTGATGAAATAGAATCACTGGTATGTGTGGATTCGACCTTACTCACTGCTATTTGCAAAATTACTTTTGAGTAGGAATTTATTTTTGATAGTCTTGATAGTTGTAGAATATAATTTTATAAAATTTTAGAGTTTTTATATATCATTTTAATATGTTTAAATTTATATATATTATTTTCTAGAATCAAAGCTAAATTAAAAACTTAATTATTGTGTGCTTGGCTATTGCTAGATGGATTGACCATTGAAGCAATCAGAGTTTTATGTTGGGGCTACTCTTTCATTTTTTGGCTGTGCGGTTTGTTGTATGTATTCCTTATTCAAATTCTTAGTCACAATATTTACGTTGTGCTTAAAATCTTAGAATCCAAGTATTAACATCACAGGATTGGGAATGGATTTGGGTGGGGATGGATTCGTTTTGCTGGAGGATTGGGAATGGTAGGACGGCGATGTTTTGGATGGACATATGGTGTGGTAATCTTCCATTAAAACAGGAATTTCCAAGGCTATTTCGCCTTACAAGACAAAAGGAAGGAACGATAGCTGATTTTATAAGAAATTATGGGTTTTGTAGAGAAGAATGGAACGACCTCTTTACAAGATCGTTATTGGGAAAAGAGGAGGTGATGCTTAGCAAATTGGTGGAGAGGGTGAGTAGCACAGTGTTAGTTTCAGATGTGGAGGATAAGTTTTGTTGGGCAAATGATAGAAACGGGGAATTTTCGGTAAGAAAATGCTCTGAAATATTGATAAGGTACCACCAAGAGTACGAAGTTTTCTATGGATGCTTGCTATTGACAGAATTCCTACAAAGGAATTTCTGGTCAAAAGAGGGGTGAATCTTCAAAACATCTCGATTAGCTGTCCATGGTGCGAAAGAGTTCCGAAGAGTGCAAACCATTTGTTCTTCAAATGCAAATTTATTGAAGGTATTTGGGTTAAAATATTCAATTGGTGGGAGGTTAGTTGGAAACATGTAGATGGTTTTGAGGAATTCTAATCTTTGTGTAATAACATGAAAATGGCCGAAATGAGGAAAATTTTTTTGTTGATATCAATTTCGGCAACCTGATGGACAGTATGGTTTGCAAGAAATTGTATGGTCTTTGAAAGAAGGATGATGGCTATGGAAATTTTGGTTTTTTAATCAAAGATAAGGGCATTGCTGTGGATTAAATCTGTTTATGATGAATTTTATATTGCAAGAGAACTTTTGGTGGATATGTCCAAATAGGTGTAGGATTGATTCAATTAAATCCAAATTAGCTGCATCGTTATGACGCTCTCCTCTGCATGGTTGTTTAAAATTTAATGTTTGTGGAATTGCAAATGAGGATAGAGTAGGTTGTAGAGGTGTCTTGAGAGATAAAGAGGGAGTCGCAAGAGCTTTATTTTCAGGTTCCGTAGCAGCAGATGATACTGATTTGGCAGAGATTGGTGCGGTGATGGTAGCATTGGAAGTATTTTTAGCTATGAAATGGAAGCTAAATGATTCTCTATTTATAGAATTTGGTTCAATAGTGGTGTTTTATTGGTGTGCAAATAAGTTTGATGATCTATGGTAACTTTAAGCAACTTTCGCAGATATTAAAAGAGACATTGAGAAGATGAGAAATGTTATTTTTTTATGACAGAAAAGAATGAAAACGAAATGGCATCTTCGTTGGCGATTACATGTATAAATCGTGAGAAAATGTTTAAAGCTTGGTGCATGGTGAGCTATTGCTTTGATGTAAACGTAGGTCTGTTAGTGATTGAACGTGTTTCTTTTGGAATGCTATAATGTTAAAATTTTAAACATTATTCTGTTTGTTTTTAACAACAGAATAGATTGAATGAATCAAAAAAAAAAAAACATCACAGGAACACAACAAAATAGATCAGCATAACATAAGGCAAAACACATCCAAACAATACATCAAAATGTCATGGTTAAGAAAATGAGAGGAAGACAAAGATAGAGGAGTATGTGAGTATAGGTCACTTGTTGGGGTATCTGGCACCACTTGGGTTCTGTGAACTAGACCCTTAGGGCAACCACTTCGAAGACTTCTTCAGAAGACGATAGCATCATTTGTTGGGGCTCCAAATTGATTGCTAAGCGAATGACACTTCAAATTTTGTTTCAGAAAAAGCAGATCCTCCCTCAATTAATTAGGTAATAATTTGATTTTGGGCTAGAAAAGGATATGGTTATGATCCTAATAAGGCCAATGAGAGATATTACGTGATGGTTGAAGAAGTGAGAACTTACAAGGATGGGACAAACTGCATTGTTTCACCGGAAATATGTATCAAAAGCGATTCTGAAAATTTGGAGCGAATCATGCACAATAACAGGAAAGTTAGAAGCATCTATGATTTCGATGATGACGAAATTGTGAGCTTAAGGAGAAAAAAAAAAGACGAGGCAATGGAAAAGAGACGAGGCAGACCAAGAAAGGGACATTTCTAGATTATTGGCTTGTACTACATCGTTAAAGAAATTTGTCATTGAATCGCTATCGGTTACTGATTTCAAGAATGGTAAGAATGTAATTTTGAAGAGGCTATAGAAGCTTGGGAACTAGGTAAATTGTTAGGTCTTAGGGGAAAAATCACGTTTCTATTCATAAGATCCCCTTCATTAAAATCCGCTACGATTGAAAATCAATAAATTATTACTGCTTTTTGTTTTATCTTAAAAGTATCTCCAAATTTTGGGTATTAGCTTCCCTAGGTGAGATCTTTCACTAAATTTTAAAGTGTGTATATAAGGTATAATAAAAATTTTCTGACCATTACACATTTATTTAATTTGATCCTATTTTTTTATCAGAAGTAAATTAAAAAACTAATAAAGCTAAAGGGACAAAAGGCCTTAGTAAAAAAAATTAAAAATCAATTAAATCTTTTAAAATTTAAAAATTATTAATATATATAAATTTATAATTTTTTAATAAATAACAATACTGGCTCAATAAAAGAGTAGGGGTTATTTTTGAAAAATCTTATAACAATTAGATTTAATGGATTGGTATTCTTATTTTTAATAAATATTTTATAATTTTAAAACTTTTATAACATTTTATTTATAATTTTATGAATTTTTAATAATTTTAAAATTTTAAAATGGCTTAATTAATTTTTTTTAATTTGTTACTAAAGCCTTTTTAACTTTTTAGTCTTATTAGTTTCAAAGTTTTTTAATTTACTTCCAATAAACGAGTAGGGGTCAAATTAAACAAATGTCTGAAGGTTGAGGCTAAATTTATTATTATATCTTATATATAAAACCAAATTCTAAGGGAAGGGCTATTTTTTTAACTCATTTAGCATATAATGTTAACTCGTCCATTTTTTCAATAGAAAAATTAAAATGTAATTCAAAATATGATACATGTAATACTTTTATGGATCAAATACTCTACAGAAGAAGAAGGAAAAGAACCGATCAAATTACAGATCCAAAACTAAAAAACTAGTACCATCAAGAACCAAATATGATTGCATAACTTTGATAAAAATTTAAAATTACAGTAAAATTTTTCCTCCATGAATTTAAAAGGTATAATGCTAAAAATAGTCCCTAATGTTTTCCTGGTTAGTCATTAGCCCTTATTCTTTTTTCTTTGAGCACTTTAAACCTCATAGTTTTGTTTTTTTTTCTATCAAATTGATCATTTTCTGACAGAATTGATAATGTGTCCGTTAGTTGACTAATAGTCAATGGCATGTGTTGACTTGCCACTCTACATGTGCATAATTGTTGACGTGTTGTTATTTTATCTTATATGTCACGTTAGTAAAACAATTAAAAAATTTAAAAAGTAATAGAAAATTTTAAGAAAAAATACATGCAAATAAAAATTTTAAAAAATAATTATTTAAAACCTAATTGCTTTATTTATATTCTAGTGTCTTTCTTCTAAAATTTTCCAAGCCGTTAAATTTTTTTAAAATTCTTTTTTTTTTTTAGAAAACTTTTTAAAAAACTTAGAATATTGTTTAGTAATTCACTAGCACAGTTAACATTAGGTACCATAACAAAACGCATTAATAATTTAGGTACCACATTGAACATTTTCAAAGTATAGGTATCACATTGGATATTTTATGAAAGTACATTTACCGAATACGCATCACCCGTAACTTATTTAAAATATGTAAGGTTATTTTTAAAAATTCATTAACTGAATTGATATCGAGTTGATTAATGACACTAATTCAATCACATACTTAACATGCTTTTTTTAATTATCGTTACCTTTAAATTCATTTACTTAAAAATTGAATTATTGCATCACACTTTGATATTATTATCATATTAAAATTTTAAAATTTTTAAGCAAGGGATGTACAGTATAATAGAAGTTACCTAAAAAGCTTTTCATAATTTTGCACCTTACAATTTTGAAATTTATAACAAAAAAAAAAAAAAAACACCCAATCTCTAGCGAATAGAAAATACAAGACAACTTCAAATCTCTAATTTTACAATACAAAAAAGTTCACACCACGTACACAATTTCACACAGTACTGTTACAACTTTTTTACATATATTTGGTCCCATGAAGAGCACCAACAGAATAAAAAAAAAATGGCAATGGCTTCAATACCTGAAGAGGAAATATTAAAAAATGTCAATATGATGTATAAACATGCAAAATAGTTGTGGATTTTTATGAATAAACAAATGGGTTAAGTATTTCCTAAAACAGAGATTATGAATTACCTGGCATTAATCATGATTACTACCACTCGCAATTTTGGAATATGATAGAAGGAGCATGTTGGACTTTGCAGAAATCTTCTCCCCCTTCCTCCACTTTATCTTTGAATGTCTTTGGCATTGATTCAATCTTCAGTTCTTGAAGGGTTGCAATGAACCTCAGTCCATCTGGAAGCTTTTTTAGTTGTCTGCAGTTCTCTATCTCCAATCGCCGAAGACAAGGCATGGCTCCTTCACTCACCCTCAACTCCTCCAGAAAGTTCAGCTCCTTAAGGCATAGAGACTCAAGTTTAGCAAAAGCTTGTCCAGAGCAAAACATTTCCTTTCCTATGAAAGCCTCTTCATGTAATTCAAGCATACTTAAGTAAGGCAGTTTCGCAAATGTTGGCATTGGATCTTCCTCAAGCATACACCTTCTCAACTTTATGTAAGCGAGATTTGAAGACAAGTAGTGGTACTCTGGTAACCTTCTTATCGCCGCATCTAAGCTCAACTTAGAAATGCTATCACAACTTGAAAGGAGGTGTGCCAAATGTCTTGGATCTATTCCTTCTTCATAATTGATGATAGACAAGGAATGAAGATATTTACTTTGGACGATGAGTGGATTCTTGCCCAACTCCTCCGTGTTAAAATCTTCAATATTGAAGGGCCCTCGAATTTCCAACTCTCTAATATTTGTCATGTTGATAAGATCCTTTATATAACAACTCTTGGTGTTGAAGTTGACAAGTGTTTGGAGGCTTCTCAATGTACCCAACTTCAATTTTGTTTTAGGACTACATCGCTTGGGGAGATATAGATGCCTTAGTTGCTGCATCCTCCATAACACGTTAGGTACATGAATAGAGTTTGAACATTCGCTTTTGATTCTTAAATCCAATGTTTGCAAGCACCTTAAGTTGCCTAGAGATGATGGCAACTTTGAACTCAAGAAGTACAGACCCCTTAATCTCAAGAATCTTATATGGATGAGTTTACCAATGTCATTGGGTAACTTGCACCCTGCATCTCCTCTTTCGTAATCTAAGACTCCAAGAAAATTAAAATTATTGAACATATATTTCCAAATTCCCCTAAATTTAGTACCTAACACGCTAAGCATTAAAAGTGCCACAAAGCAAAAAAGTGGATTGTCAGAATCATATTCGTGGTTCTCGAAGTAGCTTCGCATTGTCAATGGCAAAATATTTTCCTGTTCTTCGTTCGGTAAAAGCTCATCGAAAAGCAAAATTGATCGAAGACGTGGACTTTTAATGCACTGTAAGGGAATAAATTTGTGAGCAGAAACTCTGCGAACCCTCCCAATAGTGGATAACTGGCACTCATTTGACTGATCTGCGATATAGAGGAATTTTTGTTGTTTTGCCTTGGACAAGCAAACATCTCTCATTAGATCATGCATCTGAAAACTTCTTATCTTTAAGGTTGCAATGTCTCTTTCTCGTACTTGAATCATACATCTTTCTGCAAGCTCCAGCAAATAACCTTCAGCCACATCTTCCGCTATTTGCCCATCATTCTTCAGCCATTCAGTTAATGAAGGATACTTTGTAGCCAAAATTCCTCCTAATATAATGATGGCTAATGGAAGCCCTGCACAGTGTTTAACCATGTCCTCTCCCAACTCCTTCATTTTCGCATCAATTTTATAGCCTGTAGAATACCAAAACAAAGTTTCAAAAAAATCAGTGATAACAGTTTAATAATTAACCACAATATTAACATACTCAAGAATTTCAAATAATTAGTGAAGCAAGATGCAATGCAAGTTGCCGATAAATTAAACCACAATATTACCACCAATTTAACAATTTTAAAAGTTATTAAAAATAAATAAAATGGTTTTTGACAAGTGATTTCTTGCATGTGATTCACTTATACACTTAGTATATCAAATGTAAATTCCTACAATTGATTTACAATTCTTTACAAATGTGTTGTGGTGTTATGATTTCTCCTTGTAATATATATTTTTGTAACGAATCATACGAATGAAAGTTAATTTAATTTAGTAAATCCCTACAATTGATTTATGACATTGAAACACCTGGTTTTATAGTATTTTTATTTGTACAAAAAAATATCAAAATTTAACCAACTTCATGAAAATGCAATAATTATGCTAAAAGTTTACAACTTTTATTATATTAACTTCTATTATCATATGTGTTGCATGTGATTTTATATATTTACTATTTAATCAAAATTTTAAAATATTTTATTTTTAGTTGCGATAATTAACATAAAATAATATTTCTTGTATGAAATATGAATATAATTAAAATATATAAACTTATTAATTCAAATATTATAATATAAAATTTTCAAATCGTAATTAAAATATTCTTAACATATTCAACATATAATATAGTTTTATTTTATGTAATTAATGCAAAAAAACATCATTCAACATAAAAACTAATGAATATAATTAACTCTAATATTAATTAAGTGATTGTTAAGATGCTTAAAATTTTATCAAATAACTCTATTTTTCATTAATAAAATTAACTTCCCTTCCTTTTTACATCAATTTTTTAACTGATAATAATTACAATTATCACAATTTTTTTTTTCTATATTTTATGCTTAGAGTTACATTCAAGTAATAACTCTATTGAAGTAAAATAAATTATCTTAACTTCTAGTTTACTTCAAATTTTTTTTAGATGTGAATTTTGTAATACGATCAAAATAAATTAATTGCTCAATTTGTATTGGATACTACGATTATTTAAATTTATTTTTCATAAATTTAATATTTAGATTCTACTTTATAGAAGTTTACTAAAATAAACTACAAATATATGATCAAATTTATCATAAAAAATTACAAAATTCATACAATAAATCAATTAACAAACTCTGGAAAGCTTTTGGGGGGCAAGACATAAACTCGGAAACAAATTGAGAAGAATGATGACTAAACATATATTAACTTTATTGAAGTGGCATACACGTGGATGTCATGTAAGCAATTAATTAATTTTTAAAATTTTTAAAATTCAAATAAATTATAAAAATTATTATTTTAAAATTAATTATTCTTAAAATTCATAAAAAATTATAAATATGTATTTTAATATTTTAATTTAAAATAATTAATTAGTTACTGGCGTAGGTGGACTGTCATGTGTATGTCTAAAATGGATTGCTAAAAATAATAATAATAAAAAATGAAAGCTTAAAATGAATTTTTTTGTAAAGTTAGTGAACCAAGTAAATTATTATGTCACTTTAAAATATAAAATTCTTTTAGCCAAACAAAAAAAAAATAGAATGTAGAGCAAATGTTGCAATATATATTAAGATAGAATAATTTTGCGATTATGAAATCAATAAACATATTACCTGGAGAATTTGTTTGGGGGAAGGCAATCTTTTGAAACAGTTCCCAGCTCTGATTGTAGTCTAGTTCCTGCAACTCATATAAGAAACCATTTTTGTCGGCGTGTGCAACTATCTCCTTGTTCCGAGAGGTGAGTAAGATCTTGCTTTTCGTCTTTCTTGCTGAAAATGCTGGTTTTAAGCTATCCCAAGCTTTGGTGTTCCAAATATCATCGAGTATCACCAAACATTTGTTTTCCTCCAAGAAACTAGATAACTTCTCTGCTAATTTTTCAACCTTCATCTTCTTGTCAACTTCTGTTAAGATGTTGAGATCAGATAGAATGTCTTCCCAAATTTTTCTTATTTGACAGTTTTGAGAAACAAATGCCCAAGCCAAGTGCTCGAAATGACCAACAACTTGGCTTTGACGATATATTTTCTTGGCAAGAGTGGTCTTTCCCAGACCACCCATGCCACATATGGAGAGAACCTTGCATTCGCTTTCCTCATCGACAAGAACTGAGACCAGTTTCTCAATATCCTTATCCAATCCAACAATGTTATCATCCATAACATGAGGATAAGGCCGCCTTGCCTCCCGCCTTTCAGTTGAAGAACTTGGTCCTTCTCCATCAACACCTAACTTTGATACATCATACGTCTTCAATTGTCGAGTCAATACTTCGATTCTGGCTGTGATTTTCTCTATCTCTGACTTGATCTGGTGGAGCAGGCATCCCTCCTTGAGGAAACAAGCGGATCTTTTGATGCAATTTGAAAATCCACCTTTCCTTTTGGAAGCAACTTTGAGGGCAAACATCTCGATCACATCTTCAGCATCGTAGGCCAACTCTCTGATCTCAACAACGCTGGTACGTATCACCTCATGATCAACTTTTCTTGCGTCTGCCACTTTCAAGAAGCTTTGCATCCATCTCAGCTCACTTGCTAGGCGCTCAACTTGTTCATCGACGCCCCACAAGGATGTGACTTCTTGAGTTAGCTCGCCGATTGCTTTGAGGGCAGAAGAAACAGCAGAGAAATCCATGAGAGAGCAATTTTTTTTTTTTGTGACCAAAGAGAGTTGATATCTCGGAATTTTTGGTTTCAGGTACAATTGATTATATGGTTAAAAGTTAAATTAAACCATACAATTCTTGCTTGTGGACACGGGTTCAGGTGATTCCCATGGAAGGATAAGAATACTGCACAAGGGAAATTAGATTCTTATCCAATTGCTTTAGCAAGGAATCATAATTAATGGAAGCTAAAACAAGAACTAAATTTATTGAAACCAATCTTTTTTTATTTTTATGTTTACGTTTATCAAATCCTTGCAGCATGTTTAAGCAAAGCACCAAAAAACGATATATATTGGCAAAAGACAACATTGTGCAATGTTTGAACTATAGATTCTTGCTTGTACAATAGGTTGAAGTGATTCTGATGATGTAACAAAGTACTTTGCAATGAAAATTGGATTCTTAACCCAATGCTTAGGCGACTGATTCTGAAAAAAGAATAAATTGATGTAATCAAATGCCTTTTTCTTTAATCATCCCTTGCTAAAAAAATGAGCAAAGAAGAAAAGGGGAGCCAATAATATTTGATCACCAATTAACTCGGATTGCCAAAATAGAGCTATTCTTTTCTCATGAAATGATACGAATAATATACCCTTTTTCATTCATGTCTAAATATCTTAAAATCATTTAAACTTCAACGATTAAAATATATGTCTAAATAAGGTTTCTGAAGTTATAACTGGTTTTGATTGCAGCATTCAAGAACAAAGATTAACCTTTTAACTTCTGTAAACAATGAAGTTATAATTTTAAAAGTTGTAATGAAAAGCGAAGTTTAAGTAAACTGCATATATTTTCATTCAAATTTGACGAGAAATATGATGAGGGAAGAAAACCGGAACAGAAATAATTATGGGAGGAAGAAGCAATCGGAGAAGAAGATGAGATTTTAGAGACAGAAGAGTAGAAAATTCATGTGTATTTCCGTAACTGTCTCACCCTCCATGCTGATAGGTGAATAACTAGTACATCTACTCCCTCTCAACTCCCCGTTTTGACACTGATCTAACTACCCGCCCTTACACGCACTGTTTTCATTAAAAACCAATGTCAAAATGTAGCGTTTTGACAACACAAAATTTAATAGAAATAAACAGAATTACAAAAATATATCTGCAACTTGGAAGCAGTAATTTTATGGGTAGACTATCTCCTCTGTTCTTGTAGGATTCTTTGGACTTCACCTTATTTCATGTATGCTTTATAGAAGAGAAAAATTCATTATTAACGATTTTGTTTGATCTATTAAGATCCATAAACTCGAATATTTAGGAAAATGAAATCAAATCTTTGAACTAAAAACAGATACTACCAACAACAAAATATGATTGTGTATTGATTCCATTTTTAATTTCATGTATCGTGTCACGTTAGAAATTTCGGTATGCCTCACATTAAAAATTTGGTTTGGCAAAATGTCTAATTATATCCCTTAAAATTTTGATTATAGCCTATTGAGTCACATGAGCAGCAAACAGAAACTTTAAACATAAATTTTGGGGAAACATGAAAAAAGAAAACGATGCGTAGTGACCCAAATACTTTGTGAGAAATGTTGTATAGCAAAAATAGCTTACAACATTACATATATTATATTTTAGAAATTTTGTATGCTAAAATATATTTTATATCACCTTATATATTTTGAATACGAATTAAATACATTATATTTCTTCAAAATAATTACTACTTCAAATAAAAATAAATTTTGGTATAACAATATTTGTTAGTATGAATCAAATTTTAATTTGTATATTCATACCAATTTCTTTGAAGGGATGCCCAGCTTTCTATAGAGATACCAAACTTTTTTTTTAAGAAATATTCAAGTTTTTTGAAGGGCACCAAAATTTCTAAACTGATATCAAATTTAATATTTCTAATAGATATAAAAAAAGTTAATGCAGCACCAATATTTCTAACGCAATATCAATATTTTTTAATAAATATCAAAATTTCTAATACAATAACAATATTTTTAAATTGATATCACAATTTATAAGAGCATTTGTTATCAAAATTATTAATAGATACCAAAATTTGTAAGTGTATCTTATTAGAGATTTTGATTTTCATTAGAAATTGTGGGATTTGATTTTTTATTTTTTATTATTTTACTATTAGTTGATGTATTTTATATAATCTATAATTTTTTTTTAAAATTTGTTCTGTTTTAGTCTTTATATTTTTCAAATTTTGAGATTTAGGTCAATTTAATCAAATGGCACTGGATAAATATGTTACATCAACTTTTGCTATTAAATCTCATACTCCCTATTCTTCAATTTGATGATATTTAATTTATATATTTTTTGAAATTTAAAATTTTAATCTTAATTCAAACTATGACAGTTAAATCCATTATAAATAGTGTAGCTTTTTTTATTATTATTTGGAAATATCAACCTAACATAGTGTTACACTTATATGTATGTTGTACGATATTTAAACAATAAAAAATATATAACGATAAATTTAGCCTTTAACGTTTATATTTTTTGACATTTTGGTCATCATTCTTTTTTGAAGTTAAATTTAGTACTCAATCTTTCAAAAAGTATCAAATTTGATCATCAACCTTTCAAAAAGAGTTGCATTATTATTTTTAATGAAAATATCAATTAAAATATTAAATTTTAGACATAATAACTTACATGATAATTCATCTGTAATTTATTATTATTATTTAAACTATAAACTTTCAAGCTTAGGTCGTGGTTAAAACCTCTTCATTGTATATTTATAATATGACTTGTTTTTTGGCCAAATGGATATGATAGAAATACTCCCACTAGTCACATCAGATGCATCTTGGAGCCAGCTATAATCCACGAGACTTGCATCATATGCCATCTAGAAGCCTTGATTGTAGATGTTGATAGATGTATTTGGTATCTGATTTGAGTCTGGTGAGCAATGCCTTCTTCTGAGCGATGATGAAAGGGGAGTCGCTGACGACGGTGGCTACTGATATAAGAAAAAAAAATGAACTTTGACCAATGAATTTGGCATAAGCATAGCTATGAATCTACTTAAGCTGAATGAGTTTATATGGATGTTCATTGTATTGCTTATATCAAAATTTATAATTGAACTAAATCTAAACACGTATTTTAAATTTATCAATTTTGATTATATGAAATTATAGAAAATATGTTAGATAAATTTTAAATAAAATTTTAAAAAAATAGTTGGTTTACCTTTTAAAGTGAATATTGAAGATTAATAATATAAATTATTAGTTTTTTTCTTTTTTCATCATTAACCATTTTGTTTTATCTATTAAGATCGATAAGGAGATCCGCTAACAAGAATATTCAGGAAAATGACACCTTATTGAAAATATTTTCTAGCTCTTTTAATTCAAATGACAAATCTTGTGGGAATATGAGACATTGTCAAAAAAAAAAAAACAGAGGATAAGAACCGAAACTAGGATCTTCTCTAAATAATTATCTGCCTGGCAAAGAATCTAAACTTGCCAAATAGTTGTGGATTTTTATATATAAACAAAGATATGAATTACCTGGCATTGATCATAATATCGACGAGAAACGGGCATCCACTATGATAGAAGGAACATGTCGGACTTTGCAGAAATCTTCTCCCCCTTCTTCCACTTTATCCTTGAATGTCGTTGGCATTGATTCAATCTTCAGTTCTTGGAGGGTTGCAATGAACCTCAGTCCATCTGGAAGCTTTTTTAGCTGTATGCAGTTTTCTATCTCCAATCGCCGAAGACAAGGCATGGCTCCTTCTTCACTCACCTTCCACTCCTCCAGAAAGTTCAGCCCCTTAAGGCTTAGAGACTCAAGTTTAGCAAAAGCTTGCCCGGAGCAAAACATTTCCTTTCCTATGAAAGCCTCTTCATGTAATTCAAGCATACTTAGGTAAGGCAGTTCCGCAAGTGTTGGCATTGGATCTTCCTCAAGCTTGCACCTTCTCAACTTTATGTAAGCGAGATTTGAAGACAAGTAGTGGTACTCTGGTAACCTTCTTATCTCTACATCTAACCTCAACTTAGAAATGTTTTCGCAACTCAAAAGGAGGTGTGCCAAATGTCTTGGATCGATTATTCCTTCCTCATTAATAATAGACAGGGAATGAAGATATTTGCTGTGGATGATAGGTGGATTCTTGTCCAACTCCCCCGTGTTACAATCTTCAATATTGAAGGGCCCTCGAATCTCCAACTCTCTAATATTTGTCATGTTGATAAGATCCTTTACATAACAATTCTTGGTGTTGAAGTTGACAAGTGTTTGGAGGTTTCTCAATGTACCCAGCTTCAACTTTGTTTTACGATTACATTCCTCGGGGAGATATAAATGCCTTAGTTGCTGCATCCTCCATAACACGTTAGGTACATGAATAGAGTTTGAGCATCCGCCTTCTATTCTTAAATCCAATGTTTGCAAGCACCTTAAGTTGCCTAGAGATGATGGCAACTTTGAACTCAAGAATTCCAAATCCCTTAGTCTCAAGAATCTTAAATGGATGAGTTTACCAATGTCATTGGGTAACTTGCATCCTGCTTCTCCTCCTCCTTCGTAATCTAACACTCTAAGAAAATTAAAATTATTGAACATATATTTCCAAATTCCCCTAAATTTAGTAAATACCACGCTAAGCATTAAAGGTGCCACAAACCAATAAAGTGGATTGTCAAAATCGTGGTTGTCGAAGTAGCTTTGCATTGTCAATGGAAAAATATTTGCCTGTTCTTCGTCTGGTAAAAGCTCATCGAAAAGCAAAAGTGATCGAAGACGTGGACTTTTAATGCACTGTAAGGGAATAAATTTGTGAGCAGAAACTCTGCGAACCCTCCCAATAGTGGATAACTGGCACGCATTTGACTGATCTGCAATATAGAGGAATTTTTGTTGTTTTGCCTTGGACAAGCAAACATCTCTCATTAGATCATGCATCTGAAAACTTCTTATCTTTAAGGTTGCAATGTCTCTTTCTCGTACTTGAATCATACATCTTTCTGCAAGCTCCAGCAAATAACCTTCAGCCACATCTTCCGCTACTTGCCCTTCCTCTCCTTCTTCTTGCTTTGATGAAACAATACCTTCGGCAACCCATAATTGAATCAATCTATCCGCAGGTATCTCATAATCTTCCGGAAAGTGGCTTAAATAAAGAAAACATGGTCTTAAATAGGGAGGCAAATCATCATAACTTAATGCCAACACATCTCTTAGGACTTCACCTTTATCGTTGTTCAAGTATGATTTCACATTTGCAGATACCTTCAGCCATTCAATTAATGAAGGATACTTTGTAGCCAAAATTCCTCCCAATATAATGATGGCTAATGGAAGCCCTGCACAGTGTTTAACCATTTCCTCTCCCAACTCCTTCATTTTCGCATCAATTTTATAGCCTGTATAATACCAAAACAAAGTTTCAAAAAAAATCAGTGATAACTTCAAAATCAGACTACAGTTTAGTAATTAACCACATAATATTGACATCTTAAACAATTTCAAATAATTAGTGAAGCAGGATGCAATGCAAGTTACCCGCAACATTACATTTTAGTAATTAACCACAATATTATCACCAATTTAACAATTTGAAAAGTTATTAAAAATAAATAAAATGTTTTTACACACATAGTTAGAAAGTTTTATTGTACTATGTTTTAAGGCTTTATTTTAGTAGGAGAAATTAGAAAGTAGATAAATTAAAAATATTATGAGCAGCAATCATAATCCAAGCTTTTATATAAACAAA
This sequence comes from Gossypium hirsutum, assembly GCF_007990345.1. Classification (NCBI taxonomy): domain Eukaryota; kingdom Viridiplantae; phylum Streptophyta; class Magnoliopsida; order Malvales; family Malvaceae; genus Gossypium; species Gossypium hirsutum. Next base: position 65,335,011 of record NC_053447.1, on the reverse strand, counting down.
TTATAAAAATATTTTATAATTAGAGTTTTATTCAAATAATAATTTTATTTTAAAATTAGCACAATATTTTAATTAATAATTCTAAATTAAATTATACTTATTTAATCTAAAAGTTGGTGCTTTTTTTTTTTTTACTACAAGTGTTATGCTTGCTCCTCGTATCTTTCTTTAATGAATCAAGATTTTGATATTAATGAAAGTTAATTTAATAATTCCCTATAATTGATTTATAATATTAATCAACTAACTTTATAGAATTTTTTTTAACAAAAAAATAGAATGTAGAGTAAACATTGCAATATATATTAAGACAAGAATAATTTTGCAATTATGAAATCAATAAACATATTACCTGGAGAATTTGTTGGGGGAATGGCAATCTTTTGAAATAATTCCCAGCTTTGTTTGTAGTTTAGATACTGCAACTCATATAGGAAACCTTTACTGTCAGCATGTGAAACTATCTCTTTGTTCCGAGAGGTGAGTAATATCTTGCTTCTCGTCTCCCTTGCTGAAAATGCTGGTTTTAAGCTATCCCAAGACTCGGTGTTCCAAATATCATCGAGTACCACCAAACATTTATTTTCCTCCAAGAAACTAGATAACTTCTCTGCTAATTTTTCAACCTTCATCTTCTTGTCAGCTTCACTTAAGAGGTTAAAATCAGATAAAATGTCTTCCCATACTTTTCTTTTTTGACAGTTTTGAGAAACGTATACCCAAGCCAAGTGCTTGAAATGACCAACAACTTGGCTTTGACTATATATTTTCTTTGCAAGAGTGGTCTTCCCCAGACCACCCATGCCACATATGGAGAGGACCTTGCATTCGCTTTCCTCATCGACAAGAACTGAGACCAGTTTCTCAATATCCTTACCCAATCCAACAATGTTATCATCCATAACATGAGGATAAGGCCGCCTTGCCTCCCGCCTTTCAGTTGAAGAACTTGGTCCTTCTCCATCAACACCTAACTTTGATACATCATACGTCTTCAATTGTCGAGTCAATACTTTGATTCTGGCTGTGATTTTCTCTATCTCTGACTTGATCTGGTGGAGCAGGCATCCCTCCTTGAGGAAACAAGCGGATCTCTTGATGCAATTTGAAAATCCACCTTTCCTTTTGGAAGCAACTTTGATGGAAAACGTCTCGATCACATCTTCAGCATCGTAGGCCAACTCTCTGATCTCAACAACGGTGGTACGTATCACCTCATGATCAACTTTTCTTGCGTCTGCCACTTTCAAGAAGCTTTGCATCCATCTCAGCTCACTTGCTAAGCCCTCAACTTGTTCATCGACGCCCCACAAGGATGTAACTTCTTGTGTTAGCTTGTCGATTGTTTCGAGAGCATAAGACACAGCAGAGAAATCCATAGATTGTTCTGAAAATTAATTTCTCAAAATGTAATCTTTCTATAATTTCAATTCTAGCGAGCGTGAAAAGAAAAAAGAAAGACTTTATTGTCAAGTGTGGAAAGAAGTAGCAACAGCCAGTCTTATCTAACTGGAAACCAAGTTGGAGGAAGAGTGAGTAATTTTATTTAGGTCATATTGCGCTACTAGTCCATATATTTTGCGAAATTTGTGGATTTAATCCTCCAATAGTTGGGACTTTCAAAAAAAAAACACAAATTATTCCAAATCCATTTTTTTAAAAATTGAACTTCATATTTATGGTAATGCAACGACAACTTTTACACTAAAATTGAAGAAGATCAAAGTGGGTTTAAAAAACCCTTTTTATGCCCTTGTTTGTAAGTGTAACCATGGGATGGGAAGGCATAGCTATTAGTTTAGAATTTTGGGTTCTCTTCAAGGCACTTGAAACACTTGGAGTGAATCACGGTATATATTTTGCATTTCTTCATCACGTGAGCCGCTTGGAACGCTTGGAACTCTCTTCCAATTTGCACACTTGTAGAGGCACCACTTGCTCCACTTGCATATATTTTGCATTTCTTCGTGTACTTCAAGTCCTTATGCACGTGAACCACTTGCTCCACTTGCTCCACTTGAACTCTATTATTCAAATATATTATATTTTAGAAATTTTGTATGCTAAAATAAATTTTATATCACCTTATATATTTTGATAGGAATTAAATAACATTATATTTCATCAAAATAATTGCTACTTCAAATAAAAATAAATTTTGGTATAACAATATTTGTTAGTCAAATTCTTTGAAGGGATTCCCAGCTTTCTATAGAGATACAAAACCTTTTTTAAAGAAATATTCAAGTTTTTTGAAGGGCACCAAAATTTCTAAACTGATATCAAATTTAATATTTTTAATTCAATCTATTTTAGTTTTTTATTTTTAAAATTTTGAGATTTAAGTCAATTTAATCAAACGGTACTAGAACAAATTCTGGTATTAAAACTCATTCTTCCTGTTCTTCAATTTGATAATATTTAATTTATATATTTTTAAAATTTTAAAATTTCAGTCTTAATTCAAATTATGACAGTTAAATATGTTATAAACAGTGTAGCGTTTTTTAGTATTATTTGGAAATATCAACCTAGCATAGTGTTACACTTATATGTATGTTGTATGATATTTAAATAATTAAAATTTTATAATGATAAATTTAGCCTGTAACATTTATATTTTTTAATATTTTGATCATCATTTTTTAAGCTAACTTCAGTACTCAATTTTTCAAAAGTATTAAATTTGATCACCAACCTTTTAAAAAAAGAGTTAAATTATTATTCTTAATGAAAATATCAATCAAAATATTAAATTTTTAGACATAATAACCAACATGATAATTCATGTGTACTTTATTATTATTATTATTTAAATTATAAACTTTCAAGCTTTAGTCGTTTCTGTGGTTAAAACCTCTTCATTGTATATTTATAATATGCCTTGTTTTAGGCCTCTAATTCAAGTGGATATGATAGAAATACTCCCACTAGTCACATCAGATGTATCTTGGAGCCAACTTATATAATCCATGAGACTTGCATCATATGCCATCGAGAAGTCTTGATTGTAGATGTTGATAGATGCATTTGGTATAGATTTGAGTCTGGTGAGCAATGCCTTCTTCTGAGCGATGATGAAAGGTGAGTTGCTGACGACAGTGGCTACTGATATAAGAAAAATAGACCAATGAATTTGGCATAAGCATAGCCATGAATCTACTTAAGCTGAATGAGTTTATATGGGTGTTCATTGTATTGCTTGTATCAATATTTATAATTGAACTAAATCTAAATCAGCCTGCACGTTAAAACGTATTTTAAATTTATCAATTTTGATTATATGAAATTATAGAAAATATGTTAGATAAAATTTAAATAAAATTTTAAAAAAATAGTTGGTTTACTTTTAAAGTGAATGAAGATTAATAATATAAATTATTAGTGTTTTTTCTTTTTCCATCATTAACCATTTTATTTTATCTATTAAGATCGGATAAGGAGATCCACAAACAAGAATATTCAGGAAAATGAAATCAAATAGCTAGAATTAAAAAAATAATAATCGAATTAGAGATTCAAATATATATATATAGTATTAGGTATTATATTGAACATTTTATGAAAGTACATGTATTAAATATGCATTATCTCTAACTTTTAAAGATATATAAGATTATTTTAATAATTTCATTAATTAAATTAATATCAAATTAATTTATGATATTAATTCAATCACACATTTAAATAATAGAGTAGGTTTTAACACATTTGTATATTTTTATCAAAACCATGTTTTATTATTATTATTATATATAATGTATTTTAATTATTTTATGTTCTCTTCGTGTTCATCATGTTAGTAATATAAATTTCTTAACATTAGTTAATCATTTTATGTATAGTTTGTTATATTTTTTTACACATGTTGTGTTAATGATATTTTTCGTATTTGGTCATACTTTATAAGGGATCAGTCTCAATATTATACATGAACTTTAAATTGGTGCAATTATGCATGCAAAACTATAATTGTGGTTCAAATGTATACTTGGAACTTTAATTTTGATTTAATTGTACATATTTAAAGCAATAAATCAATCAATTTATTTTTATATTGGATAAATATAATTATTTATATATGAAATGTATAAACATAAAATGATGTTATATTAATAATTGTGTTAATAATTTACAAGAATTAGATCAAATCAAAATTATATATATAAAATTACACATAATCAAAGTTTATGTATATAATTACACATTAAATTATAGTTGATGTCAATATTTTACAAAGCTGGTTTTATTTTTAAATTATTTTCCAAAGATTGTCACTGTTGACACCATTTTTTTGACAAAACGGGGTCGACTTGGATTTGAAAATGAAAACAAATATGGGAGTCGTCACTGATCTTTTTAATGAGGTGTGATCGGGCCACTTCGAAAAGTAATTGTCTTTAGTAAATAATTTGATTTTATTAAAATAACGATTTTGATCCACGAAATTCAGAAAAATAAGTTCGGGAGTCGGTTACGTACGAGGAAGGATTAGCACCCTCATAACACCCAAAATTGGTACCTGGTTGATTAATTAGTGTATTAGCATTGAAGATTGGAAATTTTAAAGAGATTTAAAATACGATCCTTTATCGAAATGTTAAAAGTTTTTTAGAAGAAGGCATATTTTACATTGATCGAGAAAGAGAATTATATCCCATAAGTTAGGACAAACTTATGGACACAATGTCTCGAATTCCCAATACGAAAATGAATACCAAAAAAGAATTTACTTATTTTGAAAGATATTTGATTATCTCGGGTTTAAGAAAAAGATCATGTCCCGTGAGTTAGAACACGATCTTTCGTTAATTCCCGAGAGCATTTAAAAAAAACTTTGTTTGAAATGATTCGCGTATTTAGATTTATCGAGAAAATCAAAACCTCGTAAGTTAGGGTACGATTTTTCGAATATCAAAATACGAAAAATGACTTTTGATATACCGCGTAAAGTGTACAAGCCCAATTTTTGACCCAGGGCCCAATAACAAATTTTAACCTAAAAACTACCCAGGCCCAACTAGCCTAACCCAATCAGCCCAATTGGCAGAGCCCAAACGGCCCAATAAGCCCAACCGGCCCCAAACCCAGTCAGACTAGGGCGGAAACCCTAGCCAAGCCTAGCGCCGTGCCCATCCCTCTGCCATCGCTTTGTCCCATCGCCACCCACCTGCTCCACCGCCTTGCAAACGTTGCCTACACGCCACCACCAACTCCTCTGGCACCTGCAATCAAAAGAAAAAGAACAGAGCAGAGCAAGGCAGCAAGCAACAGTAGCCACATTTTCTTAATATTGTAATCGGCTATAAAGCCTAAAGGAGATCAGTTTGTAAGGGGGGAAACCAATTGTATTTGAGAAAAAAAAACTGAGTGTATTTTAAGGGAGTTTTCCCCTCTTTTAAAGACTTTCAGAAATCAAAAAGAAAAAGATTTGAAGCCCCGCCGTCGGTGGTCCTTCACCGTCGTCGGATTCGCGTTCAAAGGAGGGGGACTGAACCATTTTCTTTCAGACCCTCGGGTCAAGAAAACTCAACCCTTGAATACGCCGCGAAGTGAGGGCAAATAAAGGCCATCTTCTCGTCGCCGGCCTTTGGCTTCGACGGCGGCGAGGCCATTCGTTGGCAATGACCATGGCCGGATAATGGGAGGGGGTTGAGAGGATCCCATTTTTTTTTCTTTTTGTAACTGGCTGCAAATGAGGGTTTCAATTTTTTTTGTAAGTAATAAAAACATTTAAACGGCGCCGTTTGATGGAGATCTGCGCATGTTTTGCCCTAATGGGTAATTTGCGCATTTGGTCCTTCCATCTTGCGCTTGAAGCGCAATCTGACCTTTGTTTTTTGATTTGGACCGCGAAATTTGTTTCTGCTTCAGTCTGGTCCTTTGACCATGTGCGGTCATTTGCATTGAAACGCTGCACTCTAGGATTGGGGCATATTGCCTGATCAGTCCTCCAGCGTTTAGGCGTATTCAAGTTCAGTCCCTGAGCTTTTTATTTATAGTTTGGACCCCCGGATTTTGGTTTGATTTTAATTTCATCCTTTAGTTCATTTAATTTATTTTTTTAAAGAAAAGGGGAGTTCCTTTATTATTTATTTTAAGTTATATATGTGTATATTTTATTTACCTAATATTTTTCTTATCGTTTGTATTACTTGATTTAAGTCAATATAAATACATGCATGCATTTTTGTAATACACGTACATATTTTTCCCAATTTATATGTATATATACTCATACATATATTCTTTATATTCTATAATCTATATACCTTTTTTATTTTCATATATATATATACATACGTACTCATATATTTTTGTCTATATACATCTTTCTACTTTCACGAATATATACACACTTATATATATTTTTTTATATTTTATAATTTTTATGTACATATATATTCCCGTAATTTTTTATATTTGTGTGTATACATACATACTTATGTTATATATATATATATATATTAACTTAAATACATACCTATATATATACCCACCTTTTTATAATCTATATATATACGTACGTACCTATTTTTACAACTTATATGTACTTATATATTTTTCTATTTTTTAAATTGTATATATATGTATATATCCATATTTTCATTTTCGTAAACACATTAATACCTGCTTATATATATTTTTATACTTTATAATTTCAACATACGTATATATATGGGTATTATATTTCTATTCCTTACTATTATTTTATTTTGTATTTATTGCTTATTTATTTAATTTTCTTTATTATTTCGAATAAATATTTTAATTTATTTTTATATGTATTGTTTTTTTGATTGTAAGTATGATTTTTATTATATTGTTCCTATTGTTCATATTATTCTTACAGTTTTGCGTGCATTATGATTTTATTGGCTTTCGTATTTTTCCTACGATTTTCGTATTTCATTTTATTTGATATAACAAGTTCGTTTTGAATTAATAATATTTCGTGTTTAGATTCGAGAATATCGTACCCTAACTTACTGGGTTTCGATTTTCACAATAAATCTAAATATACGAATCTTTTCAAACTCAAGTTTTTAAATGATCTCCGGAATTAAGAAAAGATCGTGTCCTAACTTACTGGGCACGATCCCTTTCCTAAACCTGAGATAATAAAATATCTTCTAAATAAGCACTTTTCATACGCATATCGGGAATTCGAGACATTGTGTCCTCCTTACTGGATATGATTCTCTTTTTCGAATAACGTGAAGTACCCTCCTTTTCTTGGAAAATTTTCAACGTTTTAATACAAGGATCGTATTTTTAAAATTCTTCAAAGTTTTCAACCTTCGACATTAAGACATTAACTAATCAACTAGGTACCAATTTTGGGCGTTACGAGGGTGCTAATCCTTCCTCGTACGTAACTGACTCCCAAACCCGTTTTTAAATTTCGTGGACCAAACTTGTTGTTTTAATAAAATCAAATCATTTATTAAAAACAACCACTTTTCGAGGTGATCCAATCACACCTCATAAAAAAGGATTGGTGGCGACTCCCGTTTCATTTTTCAAAACCCAAGTTGACCCCGTTTTTCAATCAAAAAAATGGCGTCAACAGCTTGGCGACTCCACTGGGGACCGTATAAGTGAGTCGAGCCACGAGTTGATTATTTTTTGTCTTTTTGTCGAAAATCAAAAACTTGGTTTAAATATACGATCCTTTCATCGCATTTCATTGCTCTTTATTACAATTTTCATCGTTGTGGTTTATAATTGCTGTGTTAGTTTAAGTTTTTGTATCTTTCTGCACATTGCATTGCATGACCGTTGGTCACACCCTTTTAAGTGGGAGTGAGAAACTACGCATTCGTGAGGTTTTCACCTCCGCATGGGATAGTGAATCGCTTTCGGGATACATCCGTACCTATGTCTTCGTGAGATTTTCATCTCCGCATGGCCAGAGGGAAATGTATTCCCCTGAACCGAACTCGGTCTGTATGAGCCTATAATGGGTAAAGATCGAGGAATCTGCTGGTTCAGGTACCTTATCTCTAGAGCCATACCACATGTAGTGAACCTTAGGAACCGACCTAGGTAGAGCTACTCCAAATTTTAGTGCTTACCTAAATGAATGTTGTATTTATTTGTCGCTTATTTTAAATCTTATTCTGTGTTTAATGCTAATTTACTTTGTTTGTGATTGCATGGCATCTTCATTCTAAAAGAGGTGTCGATTTACGTTCAGTTTCTCAGTAGAAAGCTTATCATGGAAAAGGGGTTTGTTGATAAAGTAGAGGATAATGCGGCTGTGCGAATATGGGCTGAAACGACACAACGGGAGAAAGGCGATAGTCTTACCGAAGGGTACGTGTCAGAATTGTGGGATTTTACTCGTATCAGTGTAATCCAGAATGACCTTCGAGAAATGAAAGAAGTCTGGGATCAATGGGATGACAAGGCCAAGCAGCTGTTCTATTGTAACTACGGTGACCTACCTTATCTGCTTAGTGTCAAAGTGGACAAGTATTTATTCCGAGCCCTTGCTCAGTTTTGGAATCCTGCCTACAGTTGTTTCACTTTTGGGAAGGTAGATTTGACGCCTACTGTGGAAGAGTATACGACCTTGCTTCGGTGCCCAAAGATTCAAGTCGACAAGGCTTATTCCAGAGCTTCTTGTGTCCCTCCGTTGTTAAAGAAATTAATGAACATCACTGGGATGAGCGAGCAATGGGTCGCTGCCCGGATCCAACAGAAGGGCGACAGTAAATGTGTTCCTTGGAAAAGTTTGCGAGATTTGGTGCTTGTACATCCTGACTTAAAGAAAAGGGTCGATGTCTTCGCTTTAGGTATCTATGGACTAGTGGTTTTCCCCAAAGCTTTAGGACACATAGACGAGGCTGTATCTGATTTGTTTGATCGGCTTAGTAAAGGGGTTACGCCGGTTCCGGCAATACTAGCTGAAACTTTTAGATCCTTGAATGGGTGTCGAAAAGCAGGGGAGGGAAGGTTTATTGGATGCGCGCAGCTTTTATTGGCCTGGTTCCATAGCCACTTCTGGAAAGTCGAAAATGTCTCTTATCGGGTATTCTCCGATAGCTACTCCCCTCTAGGAGAATTGGTGGCCACGCCAAGACGGGATGATATTTCAGAAGAAAAATGGATAGAGATACTCCAGAATCTCCAAGATGAAGATATTGAATGGAGGGCTCCTTGGTTAATTCCTGATGAGATATTGTACCGATGTGGAGATTTTGACTGGGTTCCGCTGCTCGGGATATGGGGAGCTATCGGATATGCTCCTCTACTCGTATCAAGACAGTATAGATCACGACAATTCATACCAGCAACCCAGGGGTTGGCTTATAGTGATTTTTCCTATAGGGAGGACAATTACAAGAAGAAGGTTCGAGAAATATCTAGTGCCTGGAACCAGACTCGTCGAATGAAGATCTTAGCCGTAGGTCCGACAATTACCCCCGAGTATGGTCAGTGGCGTGATCAAAGGATCAACGACAACATCCCGGTGTCAAATTCAGAAACTGTTCAATCTTTAGAGGAACACTTACAAGTTTTGCCTTCTGAGATAGAAATCATCAAACAAGAATTCGAAAAAAGGAGTTTAGAATTGGGGAAGAAGATAGAACAACTAGAGGAAGAAAAAATGCAGTTAGGACTGGATGTGAACATTCAAAGATTAGAGGCCAACAAATTGAGAAAAGGGAAGAACAAAGCAGAAGAAGATTTGGACAGCCTGAAGACAGATTACAAGAAGTTGCGTAAGTCGGTAAGAGCCGCTGGCTTGGGTAAAACACCAGAACAATGGCGACAAGAAATTCAGGAGGAAAAGACGAAAGCTAATCAATGGGAAAAGAAATTTCAGGATACTCGGGCTCGAGAAGTCGCCTTGGGAAAGAGTCTACTAGTTTTCCAAGACGAGAAGACGGAGTTGAAGGTCCGGATAACTGAACTAGAAAGATCGCTTCACCAGTACTGTAATCGTAAAGCTACGGTTGAATTAAGGGCGAGCTTAGACAAAATTGAAGAATTAAAAAGACAGATAGGAGGACTAGAGAATGCATTGCAAAATAGTGAAATCCGGATAGAGCTTCTGGAAGAAAGTAATGAGCAGTGGCAAAGACAATTCCGTCGGTCTCAAGAGCAGATTGGAGAAAGAGATTATATTATGGGAGAGGCGGTGACTCAAGTGCGCGAAGTAGCTGATCATCTGCAAACTCTAGCGGTTCAGGCTGATCTATTAAGTTTGAAGTATGAGTCAGAGTCGGACAGGGGCCGAGAATTAGCTTGGCTTCTTAGAAAGGTTAAGGCTTTGAGTGTGAGGGCAAAGCCATATATGTAGTCTATTTTATGTAAAGAAACTCTTTATCTAGTAAAGTTTTCTAATGAAGTTGAATTAGAATCAGTGCCTCTTTTCCTTTGCATTCTTTTCATGCATTGCATCACATCATATGCATTAATGACCATTAAAAACCTAATCGAATAAAATCATTTCAGTTAACCTGGAAAACCAACAAAGTTACGGCACCCGAGCTAAGACAAAAATTATGGACCAAAGGTTGGAGAAGCTAGAGCGACTTCAAAGAGAAATGCAAGACCAGATGCAGGCGCAAATGAAAGAGCAAATAGAAAAGATTCAGCGTGACATGGTACAAAAGATGGAGGAGTCCCAAAATGATCTGGTGGCTAAGATGACGCAATTATTGAAGGGAGTAGATAAGGGTAAAGGGCCTGTGATTGTTAGTGAAGAAGAAAACAATGGTGAACCACTTTATCCTCCAGGTTTCACGCCTCCGCATGCGCAAGTACAGACTGAGCTGCATCCGCGGAGACCCTCTGTGTCGGTTAGGCCCCAACAGTCCCAAGGCGATGCTTCAATCCCAGTGAATTTTCAACCCGGAGCGGGCTTTAATCCCGGTGATAGCCCGAATAATATTGCTGTCCCAGATCTTGACGAGATGGTTGAAAAGGACAAGGCGAAGGAGGAATTTCCAAAACAATTTGAGGAGAAATGGAAATGGATAGAAGAGAAGTTTAGGGCAATAGAAAGCATCGAAAGCTATGGAATAGATGCAAAGGATCTGAGCTTAGTTCCGGACTTGGTGCTCCCTTACAAATTTAAGATGTCGGAATTTGAGAAATACAACGGGACTAGTTGCCCAGGATCCCATATTACTATGTTTTGTAGAAGAATGACAGGGCATATTAATAATGATAAATTATTAATACATTGCTTTCAGGAAAGTCTTACGGAAGCGGCGTTAAAGTGGTACAATCAGCTGAGCCGAGCTAAAATTGCTACTTGGAGGGATTTAGCACAGGCTTTCCTGAGACCATACAATCATGTCTCAGAAATGATGCCTGACAGGATAACTCTGCAAAATTTAGAGAAGAAATCGAACGAAAGCTTCAGACAATATGCGCAGAGGTGGCGAGAGGTGGCGGTTCAGGTGCAACCACCGCTTTTGGAAAAAGAGATGACGACGCTTTTTATTAATACTTTGAAAGCCCCGTTCATCACTCACATGTTGGGAAGCGCTTCAAAAAATTTCTCAAATATAATCATGAACGGTGAAATGATTGAGCATGCCATTAAAAGTGGAAAAATAGATGGAGGAGAAAATAATAGGAGGGCACCCCCGAGGAAAAGAGAAAATGAAGTGAATAATGTGAATGCTTATGGTAGGTCAATTACCGTGAATCAACCAAAGAAAGTGGTTGCTAATCAACAGGGATCATCAAGACAAGAGTCGGGAGCTAGGCAAACTACTGAAAAGCCCCAATTCACGCCAATCCCGATGTCATACAAGGAGTTGTATCAGACTTTATTCGATGCACATGTTGTTGCTCCTCGTTACTTGAGTCCTCTACAACCCCCGTATCCAAAATGGTATGATATGAATGCGCAATGTGATTATCATGCGGGAATTTCTGGGCACTCGATAGAAAATTGTACTGCCTTCAAGAAGGTAGTAGAAGGACTTATCAATTTGGGTGTCGTCAAACTTGACGACTCACCTAACGCAAAGAATCTGTTACCTAATCACACAGATAAAGGGGTGAATATGGTTAGCGGAGGTACGGGAGAAGAAGCCAAGACTGACATTGCTGAAGTAAAAACTCCATTGAAACGGGTCTGGAAAGAAATGGCGAAAAGAGGTTTGGTTATTTCAGATTCTGAGGAAGGGCATGAGATGGGAAATTATTGTGAATTTCACCATAAAACAGGGCACGAAATCCAAGAATGTGAAGGATTTAAGGCTTTGGTTCAAAGCATGATGGATAACAAGAAGATGAGATTTTACGAAGATGCGAAAGAAATGAGGAGCATATGCGCGACAGAGTTGGGAACAAAGGCTCCAAATCATCCTGTGGTCATTATCTCACGCCCTAAGGGGAATGAGTTAGGGCTCAGGTAACACCGAAAATTGTAATCCAGAAACCATCAAATTTCTCTTATAGGGATAACAAAATGGTGCCGTGGAATACGGGTGTAATGTGACCATTTTGGGAAAAGAAGCAGAAAGAAATCAGGAAATAGGTTCTACACGCGCAATGGAAAAAGATATGACGCTCAAGCAGAGTCGTCCAGGGAAGAGAATTGGAAGAAAGAACAGAGGAAAGGAAAGCAGTAGAAGTTGAACCATTGTAAATGAACCAATAAAAGAAGAGGAGGCAAAGGAGTTCTGAAGTTTTTTGAAACACAGTGAATACAGTGTTGTGGAGCAACTACACAAACAGCCAGCCCGCATTTCTGTATTAGCTTTACTCTTAAACTCGGAAGTACATCGGAATGCACTATTAAAGGTGCTAAACGAAACATATGTGGCTGACGATATTTCGGTAAACAAGCTGGATCGGCTGATCAACAATATTGGTGCTGACAATTTTATCTTCTTTAGTGATGATGAAATACCATCCGGAGGAAGAGGTTCTACTAAAGCCCTGCATGTTACTGTCCGATGCAAAG